>NC_068433.1:47810418-47840078 GCF_023373465.1 Oncorhynchus keta
GTGTGGGGGTTTAATGAGAGCACAAGTTAGTAAAGGATTCGGTACCCAGAGTACGGTGGCCGTATAAAGCAGCTCCACCACAAATGATCCACAAAGGAGCCAGAATGGGAAACATAATATGCTATTTCCCACTTTCAACATCATAGTAATGTCCCTTTTAATGGGTCGAAAGGAGACCCTCTGGATTCATAACAGAGAGTTTACCGTCTCCATTATATTGGGTAGGAATAATTAAAACCACCGTTTTTCCCCATTACCTTTCTCTGTCTCTCCAAATGTACTTCTACCATTGACCTCTGAAATAGAATACATTCTCAGAGGCTCCGGCAAAAAGCGAGAAGACAGGAGGAATATGACAGCTCCATTCACATCCCTTTTCGCTTTCTCCTTTGAAGTGTGTAGTGTTTGTGTGGCTATGTGGAGCCGTGATGGCAGGGAGGGACCAGGGAGAGAGTATCAGAACAACTTGATTCAGGATGTGCTGCCCGGGCTTAGTCACAATTGCAGGTGCACGTTCTCCAGCCTCCCGTAGGCGGCCAATATCACACATACAGGGAAGGGTTATGACCCAGCAGGCTTCCTCTGTGACAGCACGCTGCCCCTCCGTTAAACACACACACACAGGTTTACAGACCTGGGGAATGGGGAAAGAAGCCAGATCAGATGTTCAGTATCATGAGGATCATATAACACAAACACAGATTGGAATAGTACCTTTAATAATCCAGTTTAGTAGTACCCTTTAATAATCCAGTTTAGTAGTACCCTTTTAATAATCCAGTTTAGTAGTACCCTTTTAATAAACCAGTTTAGTAGTACCCTTTTAATAATCCAGTTTAGTAGTACCCTTTTAATAATCCAGTTTAGTAGTACCTCTTTTAATAAAACCAGTTTAGTAGTACCTTATAATAATCCAGTTTAGTAGTACCCTTTTAATAATCCAGTTTAGTAGTACCCTTTTAATAATCCAGTTTAGTAGTACCCTTTTAATAAACCAGTTTAGTAGTACCCTTTTAATAATCCAGTTTAGTAGTACCTCTTTAATAATCCAGTTTAGTAGTACCCTTCTTTAATAATCCAGTTTAGTAGTACCCTTTTTAATAATCCAGTTTAGTAGTACCCTTTTAATAAACCAGTTTAGTAGTACCCTTTTAATAATCCAGTTTAGTAGTACCCTTTTAATAATCCAGTTTAGTAGTACCCTTTTAATAATCCAGTTTAGTAGTACCCTTTTAATAATCCAGTTTAGTAGTACCCTTTTAATAAACCAGTTTAGTAGTACCCTTTTAATAATCCAGTTTAGTAGTACCCTTTTAATAATCCAGTTTAGTAGTACCCTTTTAATAATCCAGATTAGTAGTACCCTTTTAATAATCCAGTTTAGTAGTACCCTTTAATAATCCAGTTTAGTAGTACCCTTTTAATAATCCAGTTTAGTAGTACCCTTTTAATAAACCAGTTTAGTAGTACCCTTTTAATAATCCAGTTTAGTAGTACCCTTTTAATAATCCAGTTTAGTAGTACCCTTTTAATAATCCAGTTTAGTAGTACCCTTTTAATAAACCAGATTAGTAGTACCCTTTTAATAAACCAGATTAGTAGTACCCTTTTAATAATCCAGTTTAGTAGTACCCTTTTAATAATCCAGTTTAGTAGTACCCTTTTAATAATCCAGTTTAGTAGTACCCTTTTAATAATCCAGTTTAGTAGTACCCTTTTAATAATCCAGTTTAGTAGTACCCTTTTAATAATCCAGTTTAGTAGTACCCTTTTAATAATCCAGTTTAGTAGTACCCTTTTAATAATCCAGTGTAGTAGTACCCTTTTAATAATCCAGTTTAGTAGTACCCTTTTAATAATCCAGTTTAGTAGTACCCTTTTAATAATCCAGTTTAGTAGTACCCTTTTAATAATCCAGTTTAGTAGTACCTTTTTAATAATCCAGTTTAGTAGTACCCTTTTAATAATCCAGTTTAGTAGTACCCTTTTAATAATCCAGTTTAGTAGTACCCTTTTAATAATCCAGTTTAGTAGTACCCTTTTTAATAATCCAGTTTAGTAGTACCCTTTTTAATAATCCAGTTTAGTAGTACCTTTTTAATAATCCAGTTTAGTAGTACCCTTTTAATAATCCAGTTTAGTAGTACCTTTAATAACCAGTTTAGTAGTACCCTTTTAATAATCCAGTTTAGTAGTACCCTTTTAATAATCCAGTTTAGTAGTACCCTTTTAATAATCCAGTTTAGTAGTACCCTTTTAATAAAACCAGTTTAGTAGTACCCTTTTAATAATCCAGTTTAGTAGTACCCTTTTAATAATCCAGTTTAGTAGTACCCTTTTAATAATCCAGTTTAGTAGTACCCTTTTAATAATCCAGTTTAGTAGTACCCTTTTTAATAATCCAGTTTAGTAGTACCTTCAAGTTTCAGTGGTGGAAAAAGTACCCAATTGTCATACTTGAGTAAAAGTAAAGATAATTTAATAGGAATTGACTCAAGTTAAAGTGAAAGTCACCCAGTAAAAATTCTACTTGAGTGAAAGTCCCAAAGTATTTGGGTTTAAATATACAGTACTTAAGTGTCAAAAGTAAAAGTGTAAATTATTTAAAATACTTCTATTAGGCAATCTAAATGGCACAATTTGTTGTTTCTTTTAATTTACGGATAGTCAAAGGCAAACTCCAGCACTCAGACATAATTTACAAATGAAGCATTTGTGTTTAGTAAGTCTGTCAGATCAGAGGCAGTAGAGTGACCATGGATGTTCTCTTGATAAGTGTGTGAATTGGACCATTTTCCTGTCCTGTTAAGCATTCAAAATGTAACGACTACTTTTGGGTGTCAGGGAAAATGTAGGGAGTAAAATGTACATTATTTTCTTTAGGAATGTAGTGGAGTAAAAGTTGTCAAAAATATAAATATTAAAGTAAAGTACAGATACCCCAAAAAACTACTTAAGTAGTCATTTAAAGTATTTTTTACTTAAGTACTTTATACCACTGTCCAGTTTAGTAGTACCCTTTAATAATCCACTTTAGTGTAGCTGCTGGCCCCTTTCTACACTTGACTCAACTGGTCCCTCTGAGAATATTCAAATATGAATCTGAATCTGACTGTTTAACTCTTGACTGTGGACATGTGTACGTGTTGTATTAACCAATAGAGGTGGTGTCACAGCAGAACATCTGATTTGAGTTTTGTAAATCCTAGTAAGTAAACAGTCTTCGTCACAGTACTCCAGTCCCATCATCCTCTTAGAGATGATGGAGATGAGTCCAGGTGGGTGGAGGCTCACAGTAAATGCAGTGTGACACCGTGTAAGCAGGACACCTGACACTGCTTCTCTCTGGACAACTGTAGGGAAATCTAATGGACAGCATGTCAGGATTAATCGACACACTTGCATAGAGATGACTGCTGGTTAACATTTTGAGGTCTGCAGAAATGTTTTTGAAAGCTACAATATCATCACAGTGAGGTCTTTGGTAAGTGACGGGCAGGATAATTGTACTTGCAGTGCCTTCAGAAAGTATTCACACCCCAGTTACAGAGTTTAATGGCTGTGATAAGACAAAACTGAGGATAGATGAACAACATTATTTAACCTAAATGACAGAGTGAAAAGAAAGAATCCTGTACAGAATAAAAAATATTCCAAAACATGCATCCTGTTTGTAAAGGCACTAACGTAAAACTGCAAAAAATTAACTGAATGTCCTGAATACATAGTGTTATATTTGAGGCAAATCATCAACAGATCACTGAGTACCACTCCTCATATATTCAACCATGGTGGTGGCTGCATCATGTTATGGGTATGCTTGTTATCATCAAGGACCAGGGAGTTTTAGGATGAAAGAAAAGGAATAGAGCCAAGCACAGGCAAAATCCTAGAGGAAACCTGGTCTAGTCTGCTTTCCAACAGACACTGGGAGAACCATCTTTCAGCAGGACAATAACCTAAAACACAAGGCCAAATGTACACTGGAGTTGCTTACCAAGACGACATTGATTGTTTCTGAGTGGTCCATTTACAGTTTTGACTTAAATTGTCTTGAAAATCTATGGCAAGACTTGAAAATGGCTGTCTCGCAGTGATCGATAACTAATTTGATAGAGCTTGAAGATTTTTACAATCTAGGTGTGTAAAGCTCTTAGAGATGTACCTAGAGTGACTCACAGCTGCAAACACTGACAAGGTGATTCTAGCATGTATTCCCTCAGGGTGTGAATACTTATGTAAATGACATATTTCTGTATTTAATTGTCATACATTTGCTAACTTTTCTAAAAAAACATGTTTCACTTTGTCATTACGGGGTATTGTGTGTAGATGGGTGAGAGAACAAAAATATATTTAATCCATTATTTAAGAACATACATGTCCAGAATCTTAGTCATTCTTTTTGGGTTGCTTTAGCTTATGCTCAAACTACACTGGAACGTACAACATATTAGGAACACCTGCTCTTTCCATGACATAGACTGACCAGGTGTATCCAGCTGAAAGTTAAGATCCCTTATTGATGTTACCAGCTAAATTTACTTCAATCCGTATAGATGGATGGGAGGAGACAGGTTTAAGAAGGATTTTAAGCCTTGAGACTATTGAGGCATGGATTGTATATGTGTGCCATTCCAGATGGTGAATGGGCAAGACAAACGATTTAGGTGCCTTTGAATGGGGTATGGTAGTAGGTGTCAGGTGCACTGGTTTGAGTGTGTCAAGAACTGCAATGCTGCTGGGTTTTCACGGCTCAACAGCTTGTGTGTATCAAGAATGGTAAACCACCCTTAGGACATCCAGCCAACAGCAGGCCACGGGTCAAAAAATGGATAATTGATGAAAGAGGACAAAGGAGGCTGACATGGTTGTGCAGAGCAACAGACGGGCTACAGTTAGTCAGCTGACAGACTAGTGCAACATTGGTGCCAAAAGACCAATAAAAGAATGCAAAACTCATCGTACCTTGACACGAATGTGGTATGGCAGCCGACGACTTTACTGCTGTTGCAGTGGGCTAAGGAATGAAAACACTGGACACTGGAGAATGGAAAATCATTGAAAGTCATTGGTCTGATGAATCCCAGTTCCTGCTGTTTCACGCATATGGGAGGACTAGGTATGGGTACATGCATCCATCATGCCACCTGTCAACATTGCAGGATGGTGGTGATGGTGTGATAGTGTGGGGTGTGTTTTTATGGCACATATTGGGCCCCTTGATAAAAGTGGAGCAACATTTGAATGCCGCAGGATATCTGAACATCATTGCCAATCAGGTGTGTCCATTCATGGCATCAGTGTATCCATCTGCAAATATTATTTTTTTCTGCGGAGAATGCCCCATGCCACAAGCTAGCATTGTATTGGAATGGATCCCACCCGGACAAGACAGTGAATTCTGCTGACTGCAGTGGCCTGCCCAGTCACCACATCTCAGTCCCTTTGAGCATCTGTGGGATGAGATAGAAAAGCTATTCGAGTAGAGATCACTACCAGCCAACTTGACACAACTGTGGAAAGCATTGGAGTCAACATGGGCCAGCATCGCTGTGGAACGCTTTCGACACCTTGTAGAGTCCATGCCCCAACAAATTGAGGCTGTTCTGAGGGCAAAGGGGGTGCAACTCAATATTCCTAATGTTTTGTACACTCAGTTTCAGGAGTTGGAATCTCAGTTATTTTCCAATCGTTTAGTTTTGAACAGAACCATAATTGATTTGGTTCCAATCCATTGCTTCCAACCAGCAAAATAAAGTTCTAAACTGGTTCAACCAAAAAAGTAACATTTGATATCTTCCCTTTTTGTGTCTTGAAATCTAAATGTGCCTCTGAAACTACATTTAGCTCAACATTAAATTACTTCACCAATGTATAGTGGATCCATTCCTGTACAATGCTAGCCTTGCATTGTACAAACTAGTGTAGTGTAGGCTGCGGAGAGTGCTGGGCATGAAGTGCTGGATATCTTGTTGTTATGACATGCATTATCTGAATTTGGCCCACAGAATTATACCTATGGAGGAGCGACTTCTATGAAGGAACTTTGAACTTCAGAGAGTTGACTTAACTAACATTGACCAGAGCTAGCCCTTGAGCATGACTCTCAGTTCCATTACATTACACATAATGCTGCCTAGAGTTTTCGAGAGCTAGACCAGAGCTATCTAACAAGTTACCTGGCTAACAAGCTTGTGTGTGCAGAGCAGCACCAGAGATATAATAAAAATGTTTCTTACCTTTTTGTAGTTAATAAATCCAATGTGAAACTTGATAACTATGCTTAACTAGCACTGAAAAGGCAAGTCCATTGTTCTCTAATTAAAATCTCTCTCCTCATTTCTGAATCACGCCTGTAACATCAGTAGCTACAGTAGACAATGCATGGTTTAGAGGAGGGAGGAACATGTACTATAGCCTACACACACTGGAAAATATGTTCTGGCAGGCACTGGAATACGTTTCTGAATGACAGTGAGGGCACTGTGTTGCATTTTTGTCGGATTGGTAAAAATTCCTGGAGTGTAAAATAACGTTATTAACCGGTTACCATGCTTTTAAAATAATGGTTCTGTTCCAGAACAGTATACAGTAGATCACTTTTTCGTTCTCGGTTCTGGTTCTGTTCCTCAAAATGTAATTATTTTCCGGGTTTTTGTTCTGTTCCCTGAACCGCTTCTAGATGGAACCCCTCTGCTCAGTGTATATAACAAGAATATCATGTTTTTGTGTATATAACAATGTTTTGAGAATGTTATGCAGTAGCATGGGTACATTTTAGCACAATATCACCCCATTGGCAGAGGGGGTTCCATATATGTTCCTTCCATGTTGTGTTCCTGTGCAGTGTATATGGAGTATTTGCTTTGGCCTCTGTATTGTGTCATCACACAGTCATCTCCCACTCCCATCATTTTTTAAACTAGGCAAGTCAGTTAAGAACAAATTCTGTACAATGACAGCCTACCCCAACCAACGCAGGCCAATTGCGCGCAGCCCTATGGGACTCCGGTTGTAATTCAGCTTGGAATCGAACCAGGGTCTGTAGTGATGCCTCTGGCACTGAGCTGCAGTGCCCCAGACCACTGCGCCACTCGGGGTGCTCTTCCTACAGCTGGAGTCCCATCACCATCTCCCCTGAGGCATTGCTTTAGCACTGATCTGAACTGCGAAAAACACGGGTCACAAATTCTGATGAGATCCAGCATCTGCTGCTATACCGATCCATGCGTTTTGATGACAGAGGGTAGCCTCATTTCTCACGCTCCAATAATCCATGCTGGCTGGCTCTGACAACTGCTGGAGAGCTCCATGGTTGAGTGCCCTGGTCCCCCTCCAGATTGCCGGTTGATGGCTGCCTGACAGGAAGTTGATTGACTGACTAGGAGGCCTCAATAGGCCTTGGAGGAAGCAGCTGTGACTGGCAGGTCAATCAGCCTCCCCTGCCCCCCAGCATGGTTATCAATTATCAGCCTGATGTGGTGCTTTGGCTTAAACCATCATGGCTTTCACAGGAGTGTGACTTTTAATATCACCTATGGCCTACCTCCATGATTTGAAATGTAAAGAGTTACAGATGAGAAGTTTGGAAGAGATTACCGATGGGCCTGTTTCTCATAATTCAATCAAAACTATAGAGGCTCTTGACTTCAATTCTGCTGGTGATCATGTTAAACCCATGCCATGTCGCGTCTCTCCATCCTATTTTTTTGCACCAGTGATGAGACCGGGGGTTATTCCAATTGAACCAAAGCTTGGTGCTCTGTTAGAATGGTGGTGGGATGACAGTCATATCAAGGCTCTGGTATTGCTGTGGGTAGTCTGGTATTGCTATGGGTAGGACTGTAGTAGTGCTGACTAGTCTCTGTTGACTCCCCTCCACCCTTCCTCTCCTCAGCTCATAGTAGGGATCATCCAAGCAGCGGACCTTCCAGCCATGGACATGGGGCGGCACCGGACCCCTATGTTAAGGTCTACCTGCTACCTGACAAGAAGAAGAAGTTTGAGACCAAGGTCCACCGGAAGACCCTAAACCCCACCTTCAACGAGCAGTTCCAATTCAAGGTACTTATTCAAGGTATAAGAGTAGACTAGACAATACTTCACCCATGCAACTCTCAAACCTTGTCTTGTGCAGCAGTAGTATTAGTAGTAGTAGTCGTAGCAGTAGTAGTAGTAGTAGTAGTCGTAGCAGTAGTAGTAGCAATAGTAGTAGTAGTAGTTGCTGTTGTTGTATTAGTAGTAGTATTAGTTGTAGTAGTAGAAGTAATACACTTTGTATTCCAAAATAGCAACAATATACATTTCTGAAGGAATAGGACAAATACACAATACACAAACCATACATTGCACACAGTAGTTTAAGCAGGTTGTGTTTGTTTGTTCTATGACAAAGTCATTTGCATGCTGTGGTGTGTTCGTTCGGGTAAGGTGTAGACATGGAGCATCTGGCCCTGTAACAAGCTGCTGACAGACTACCTCCTGGTCCACACAGCTGGCCCAGTAACAAGCTGCTGACAGACTGCCTCCTGGTCCACACAGCTGGCCCAGTAACAACCTGCTGACAGACTGCCTCCTGGTCCACACAGCTGGCCCCAGTAACAACCTGCTGACAGACTGACAGACTACCTCCTGCCTCCTGGTCCACACAGCTGGCCCAGTAACAACCTGCTGACAGACTGCCTCCTGCCTCCTGTCCACACAGCTGGCCCAGTAACAAGCTGCTGACAGACTGCCTCCTGGTCCACACAGCTGCCCCAGTAACAAGCTGCTGACAGACTGCCTCCTGGTCCACACAGCCCCAGTAACAAGCTGCTGACAGACACACAGCTGGCCCAGTAACAAGCTCCTGACAGACTGCCTCTGGTCCATACAGCTGGCCCAGTAACAAGCTGCTGACAGACTGCCTCCTGGTCCACACAGCTGGCCCCAGTAACAAGCTGCTGACAGACTGCCTCCTGGTCCACACAGCTGGCCCAGTAACAAGCTGCTGACAGACTGCCTCTGGTCCATACAGCTGGCCCAGTAACAAGCTCCTGACAGACTGCCTCTTGGTCCATACAGCTGGCCCAGTAACAAGCTGCTGACAGACTGCCTCCTGGTCCACACAGCTGGCCCAGTAACAAGCTCCTGACAGACTGCCTCTTGGTCCATACAGCTGGCCCAGTAACAAGCTGCTGACAGACAGCCTCCTGTTCCATACAGCTGGCCCAGTAACAAGCTGCTGACAGACAGCTTCCTGGTCCACACGGCCTCTGTATGATCAGGATTCACACAGGCAGATGCAAACTTCCATCTCTCCTTATTCTCTCTCTCTTTCTTGTTTTGATTTGGCCTAAATTTGAGCAAAAATGTGATTGTAGCTACAATATCTCAGCTGTGGAGGAAGAGTTGTGGTATTCATCCAGCAGTAAAAGATAACAGGTGTTTGTCTGCAGCGAGGAATACGTAGCATATGTGGGGGCTGGGGGATGCTGGTTGCCAGATTGGTTAAATACCAGTAGCATATTTATTTTGGAATTCAGAAAACATGGTAGATCTGTGAAGCTTTATTTATCCCACCGGCGCCTACTTGTAATCACAAGTGGCTCCATTATAGAAATGAAGGAGCTAGGAGTGTTCTTTGGTCGTGGTGGTGATAGTGTCAAGGACAAACTTCAGAAGTCTTATCTCTTTCTAGCCAATCAGGCAGTTTGTCACCATGTTGTAACAAGACGCCGTGTATAATGAGCTTTGTCTGCCTCAATTGGAGGCAATCAAGAATCAAATCCCAGACACCACTCTCATCCACTCTTCACCATCCCCTCCACCAGCACCCCTTCCTTCGCCCTGATCTCTGGCAGATAAGACTGCCTGCCGCCTGTCTGTCACAGATAGGACTGGAGAAGGAAGGAGAGGAGGACGAGGGAGGAGGAGGCGAGTTGATTGATTTGTAATGCTCTAGAACCAGAACTTCCCCAACTCACGACAACTCCTCTCTATTCCTTGACAAGTAATACCAGTGCCTGGAAGTAGCTTTGATACAGTGTGCCAATCTGGCGGCCATTTTGTAAAGCACCACTTTCACCACTGTGCTACTACAGTTGTCAACAATAGACTACTTCAATTTATCCTTAGTTTGAGATAAGTTCCACCAGAAGAGACTTAGAGAGGTTTCAAGTTGGACAGACTCTCTTCTAGTGATTATATGCACAAGTTCAGTCCTCATGGTTCTCCCCAGGTGCCCTACGTCGAGCTGGGAGGCAAGACGCTGATGATGACGGTGTACGACTTTGACCGCTTCTCCAAGCACGACGCCATCGGAGACGTGAAGCTGCCCATGAACAAGATTGACTTTAGTCACGTGACAGAGGAGTGGCGGGATCTTGTGAGCGCCGAGAAGGAGGAGGTAAATAATATAATATATATATATAATATATAACATCTCTAAGTTTACACATCAGAAACTCCTAATATTTTCTTTCCCAAAGTTATGACAGTTGACTACCAGTATGGAGTGTTGTCACCAAGGTAACAGTTCATTTCTCGAAAATCCACGATCAGACATTTTAAATGACACGTTTTATCACACGTCAATCGTATGACTATGTTAAAAATGTCCTACCTGGGATTGAAGAGTGAGCTCAGTGCCAAACAGTAGTTGGCGGTATTCCATCTCTCATAGAAAATGTAACTTAATCATCTCTCCATGCTTCTTGGGGCGGCAGCGTAGCCTAGTGGTTAGAGCGATGGACTAGTAACCGGAAGGTTGCGAGTTCAAACCCCGAGCTGACAAGGTACAAATCTGTTGTTCTGCCCCTGAACAGGCAGTTAGCCCACTGTTCCCAGGCCATCATTGAAAATAAGTATATGTTCTTAACTGACTTGCCTGGTAAAATAAAGGTAAAATAAATTCTATGAAGAAATGTGTGCAGGAGATACAATGTTCAAGGTAAATGTTACGGCGTGCAGCATTTAAGAGTGGGTTGCTAGGCAAACCTTGTTTTTAGCAGCCTGCTAGGTTTATGTAAAGGTTCATTTTCTGTGGTGCCAGAGAGTGGAAGGACATCTCAATCTGCAGCATTGTTCCAGAACCAGACAAGCTACACCTGATCACTTCACGCCGAGGCTTGAGGCACTGTCTTAACTCCTTAAAGTGGTAGTGGCTCACTTCAGTGGGCTTTCGCTGAAGGTTTTTGATTTGATTTGAAATGGCCCCTTTCACTATCGTTAGCACCATCTTAAACACTATATGATTATACAAATGTTGAAATGTGATCATTGTGCGAAGGCTTTAAGGATAATGTGACACACCAAGCAACTTGTGTAAGAGACAATGGGGGTCAAGAAGAAGTTCCTGTCCTCATTGAATGTGTGTAACAGTGGCTGAAAGGAATGTTTCACACATCAGCCGTGCCTCAGTGGCTGCAAATGACACCCAACGAGGTCCTAGCGGCTAGCTAAAGAGATGCTCTGAACAGCCCGTCCTCTATTCTGGTCCCAGATCTGTTTGTGCGCTATAGCCAACTCCTATTTCTCCCCATGCTTCTACGGCACGACCACACTTGGCACGACCACACTAGACTAAGGGCAAAATTGGTCCTTCAGCATAATCCCAATATCCACTCAGAAAAATGTATGGACACATTACCCATATCTATGCAAATATATGCATCCACACAGAGTGAGAGGCATGTTGAACCAGATATTTCCTCTGGGGTATGATTTAAGCAATAAGGCCCGAGGATGTGTGGCCAATATACAACGGCTAATGGCTGTTCATATGCACGACGCAACGCGAATTGCCTGGACACAGCCCTTAGCCATGGTATATTGGCCATATACCACAAACCCCCAAGGTTCCTAATTGCTTAATTATAAACTGGGTGATTTGAGCCTTGAATGCTGATTGGTATACTGGTTACACACGGAATTAGAACAGTAAAAACATAAAAACAGGCCTTAGCCCTGGTATATTGGCCATATACCACACCCCTCGTGCCTTATTGCTTAATTATACCATGGTATTGTTGAATACTCGTTTCTGATTGGCTTGAAGGGCATTCTAGAGCATGGATTATTTCCTATAACGCACGGTATATCAGCACTGTAGAATTCAATGGCCATAGTTCATTCTTATATGTTCTATGTTTGAGCTGCTTTTGAAAGCAAAACTGAAAACATTATTGCCATTGTTTAATTAGATTTTCATAATAGCATGCTAGGACTAAACTAGCAAGTCTGTTTGTTTGGCTATCAAAGAAACTACTGTATCTTTCTAGTAAACTTACTATCTAGTAAACAGTGGATGTTGAACACATTTCTACCTGCAAATGAACACATTTGTAGCAGTAAATGTGTTCAATTATAGCCATGGTATAAAAGGGATAATCAACTCTGGGCTTTATCCGTTCTCTGAAAAATGATACAACTCCGTGGAAGGTTCCACGTCGCTCATTATTCTCTACAGAATGCATAGACCCTTGTTGATTATCTCTTACATATACAGTAGGTCTGTGGTAATGATAACATGGCGGCATTCTGTTCATATAACTTTAAAATGAAGTCAAACACTGCCAGAATAACACATGGATTCCAGATGAATTCAGAAGGAATCCAATCTTTAAGCGACACATGTTTTTACCCCCAAGCCTCCTAAGACTCCTGAACAGGTAACCAAATGGTTACCCGGACTATTTGCATTGTGCGCCCCCCTAACCGGGCTATCTGCAATGTGTCCCACCACCCGCCAACCCCTCTTTTTACGCTACTGCTACTCTCTGTTCCCATACCTACATGTACATACTACCTCAATAAGCCTGACTGACTGGTGTAGGTAGATAGCCTTGCTACTCTTATTTTCAAATATCTTTTTACTGTTGTTTTATTTCTTTACTTACCTACACACACACACACACACACACATACTTTTGGTTAGAGCCTGTAAGTAAGCATTTCACTGTAAGGTCTACCTGTTGTATTCGGCGCACGTGACAAATAAACTTTGATTTGATTTGATATCAGGGGGTTTCATAATTTGTTTGTTTTTCACTGTGTATTCTTCTAGAAACAAAGGTTCCTTACAACGGCGTCTGTTGTCGAGAAGAAAAGTGATGCGGTGACAATTGGATTTACCTGCAAACGTGCTTTGAAATAACACACCCATATTGGCTGAGGGAACCACGGACCATGCATTTTATTAGCTACAAAATGTTAGACTCTTCCTACTCGATTGTATAACAGTGTTGACAGCGAAACATCCTCCTCAACCTGGCGGGTCAAACACGAGGCGCTCTCGGCAGGAGAGGCAGTGCTGGCCTTTCCTAGATATTTCTGGAATATATTAGACCATGATGGCTTCAGACAAGCATCATTTATTTCAGCGTTTCTTTCTCTCAGTCTCTCTACCCATGTCTCCCCAGGAGGAGTGTGTGTTTATGTTGATGAAGCTGGAGCCTCTGTCATTAAAGTGAGTCTATTTAGTCCCGTCGGCTCTGGGCTGAGTGTACAGGCCAGGCCCGGCTAGATACACTGACTGAGTAATGGCAACCCAGGCTGAGAATAAACCTGCCCCATATACAACTCACATCTGGCAACCGTATTATATTTTCAACACATATATTTAGTATTAGGAATCGGTCTTGATTGTAATTTGATAAAAGACCTCTGGTACATAACACAAAAATCAATGTTCAGGCTTCCTTGGCCCTTGATTTATGAGGTCTATTCATTGTGGCTGTTTCCAATCATGTGTAATTCAAGTTGGACCTGGGACACTTATTGAGCATCAGTCTGTTCTACTTGTTAATATGTGTAATTCCAGAAATATAAATCACATTTTGAGTCTGTTCGCTCTGTGACTACGATTGTTTATTTCTATGTTGATGTGTATGACACAAGGGAACGATTGATGACGTTCTGTCTCTCAGCAGCTATAACCTCAACCAATAATCTCTACACGTTTTTTTCCTTGAGCGGATGGTCGGGGGTCCCGGAACATAATTGCAAATAATTTGTCAAATTGACCACAAGATGCCCAAACAAATATAATATTTGACTAAATCATAAGAATTTCAAACCTTGATTACATTTGGATATGGTAACATATGTATCCCTATTATGCGTTGGAATACTTGGGGACAGATTTACTCAATTAAAATCTCTTGGAGCTGAATTCCAGTTGTTTTGTTATGTTAATTTATGTCGTCGTCGAATCCATGTGAAAGCATGCAAGCTTTTAGACAGACAAGACTACACACCCAAAACATGTGTCACTTCAGCAGACAACTTCATCCTTATTCATAGCTATGGTCATGACTCCTCTCTCTCTCTCTCTCCTCTCACAGCAAGAGAAGCTGGGTGATATCTGCTTCTCCCTGCGATACGTGCCCACCGCTGGTAAGCTGACCGTGGTCATCCTGGAGGCCAAGAACCTGAAGAAGATGGACGTGGGAGGCTTGTCAGGTGAGCAGAGCAGAGCTGAGGGCCACAACAAGGATGGCCAGGCAAGACGATTGACAGCCAGGGGGCCTAAGATGGTAGTAAGGAATTTGACCTCCAGACCTGCTCTCATCTGTGTCATGTCCACTCAAGAGGAGGAGCTGTCATTATGAAACCCTCAGTCAAAGCCACTCTCTCTGGTAATGAACGCTCTCAGGGTGTTACAGTATGTATTAGAAACCATTGTTTTGCCCTCTCCCCACTCTGTGCTGTTCTAGGGGTTTTGCTGAAGGCTTGGTGAGTCATTGTGGGGCCCAGTGTTTTGTCTGGTTGGACTTTGGGAAATTGGTGTCTGTTGCAGACTCTGAGCTCTGATTGTGCTGCACTTTCACTCCCCGCTGGCTTTCCACACGACAGGCTCATCTTTTGTCTGAGAAAATCTGCGGCAGCAATCACTTCAGTGTCTCCTATTTTCCTGCAGCTATTTCTCTCAAACAACAACCGTCCCCAACCAATCATTGCCCACCATTATATTGGCAGGAGATAACAGATAGCATCTGAGGTGATTAATGTATGTCTAAACTCTACTTCCAAAATGTGGACAGCAATAGAAATGGCATTTTGTCCTCCAGAACAATGCCAATGTGATGCCAATGTGATGCCAACAGAACATGTGGTTAGACCCAGGTACTCCAGGGATCAGGGTGTGGGTGGTGGTTACTGGGCTCCACTGTGCAGACCTGCTGTTGCGTGGGAGAAAATACACATGGACAGTAATGATCGCAGTGGGCACTAATGAACACCCTGCTTTATGTTGGCAGGAGATCCCATAGGAACTACACTGAAGTAACGCTTTGGAAAGTCACCTGGCCATTGTGGCCATGGTTCACTAAAGCACCTGTAGAGGCTCATAGATAGAACACATTTCTAATGAATTGACCAACTCTGAAAAGTGAGCCTGATGCCATGTTAACAGAATGTTTCATTTGCGATAGTCACCACACACACACACACACACACACACACACACACACACACACACACACACACACACACACACACACACACACACACACACACACACACACACACACACACACACACACACACACACACACACACACACACACACTCCTGAGCATGTGCAGGTGTGTGTGTACTGCAGAGAGTAATCCATCTAGTGTTGAGCAGCTTCCCATCCATCAGTGAGCAGGGGCAGAACTCTCCCTGAGGGCCAGAGAACGCCATGATGGATATCAGACACTCTCCCATGAAGCTCACCTCGGAACATCACACCACCAATACTGTTCTACACAGAAAGGTGGACAGGAGAAAGTGGACAGGAGAAAGTTTTCGCTGCTGCACCGCTCAGAGATGAGCAAAGAAATCTAATTTTCTAAAACTTTCCTCTTAGAAGGAGGGCTATGTGGGCGCGGGCCCCTTCTAGCAAGCAGAGCCAGCTGTGTACATTTCCTATATGGTCCTGGTGATATGGGCCATTCAGGAGCTAGAAATAGGAGCCCACCTGAACCATTCATCACTCCACCCCACAAACAGCCCCCCAGCCCCCAAATCCCCCTTCCACAGCTGGGTCCACCCCACCCCTCCCGTCTCCTGGCTCTCTCCTATCCGTTCCTTGGACCATTTCTAATCCCCTATCCTCCTCTTCCTCCCTGTCCTTCCTCCTAATCTTAACCCTCTCCAGGCTGCAGTTATCATGCATCTAGTCCATTCTCCCTCCCCGTGCCTCACAGCCTAGCATGCAATCAGTGCCTGACTTGCCTAACAGAACCGCTACCTCAGACTAGCCCAAGACCTTCCGTCATCTGTCATAGTGTGCCTGGTAGCCATCAGCCAGAACCCATGCCTCCCCGCTTGCATTTCCACTCGAAGCATTAGCTCTCATCTGTCGCCATTTGCATCATGGGATTGGCCACATCCTAAGCTGTCAATCAAGCTGATGAGGTAATATAAGGAAGGCAGTTTGAAGGCCAGGCAGTTACTGTGGGAAACGTATTCCGAAGGAAAGTGGTTAGTAAGGTTGGCTGGGCTTGACATTCAATATGCCAAGGGTAATTGGTGCATGGTTTATCTAGTGTGTTTAAAAGGTCAAAGTGGAGCCAAGTCTGGGGATTTCTGGTTGAATTATTAACGTATGGTAATAGCATGTTTTCATCTTAGTTGCCATTGGATTCAGGTTCCGAACTATGATTTCCATTTTAATAGCACATTAGACTGGCTACACTGTTGTAGGTGGGTCTGTGTTAGTGTGTGTGTTGCGTGTGTCAGAGTGTGTCAGTCAGTGTGTGCATGGATATGTCTCACATTGTATACTCAAATGAGCATACTGTATCATAAAATCTGTAAGGGGATAACATCATTTCTAGCCAATGGCTTCTAGCCATCCCAAGACCCTATTGAGAATCATATTGGCACATCATTGTCTATCCAATCTATCCAACTGGTAAAGTACTTAACACTCTCACCTGGGTTTTTACTGGAATGAGAATTTTAGGAGCTATTGTTCGACTTTCATGTTACCTATTGAAGTCCCAAACAGTAGGCTGGATAACAGGCGTCTTGTTCCCACTCACACAGCTTATTTCGACATTCATGTTTTTGATGTCAACCGAACAATGAACAAGGTAGTGAAGCTGAACACAATGACAGCAATTTTACCTTTTTAAATGTTATCAGAAAATTGAATTGAGGAATAGCTTGTGCTTGGCTTGTTTTTGTTCAAGTTTTGAAAGAGAGCGTTGTCATTCCTTTTGAAAGGAGCCAATACTCTGGTATCTCTCTCTCTCCCGCCTCTGGGTTTGACTAACCAAATAAACAAATACCAAACAAGCATAATTCCCGTACACGCTTTAGGGCAGAAAATATTGTTTTGGACCCCTGTAGCTAACAAAATTGTGTTCCAATTTATTTGATCTAACAAGATATCGCAGAGTACTATATCGCAGTTAGCCCATTGTTTGAAGAGTCAACTTCTCCAGAAGTGTCTTTTGCCAGGAGAATAGACGTCAAAGCCTGGCAGATAGATGAAACAACACGCGTGTATATAATAACAATAATTGAGTGACTATCTCACGTCGTGACACAGCCAGAACTAGAGGAGGAGGACAAGTAATTGATGGTCTGGGATTGTTCCTTTTCTCCACTGCTGTCCTGTTTATCGAGCCTAATTACTGCTCAGCCAACGAGACACCTCTATTTTCATTCAAATATGTATAATTATTCATAATTCTTCTGATTGCCCCAAATAATCGTAACAGCCAGAATCGCTGTATCATGCTGTGCAGCAAAACTTGTTTTAAAAGAGCACCTAATCTAATCATCGTTAGATACTTGTCTTTCTCATAATCTTTGCTGAAAATGTACAGGTAACGTTATAGACTCAAGGTGAGTAACTATATTTAAGAACAGTATATATTGTGACAATGGGAACAACTCTCACTAGTATGACTCACCACAGGAGAGAGCTCCAGTACCCGTGGATTTAAAATACAGTTGAAGTTGGAAGTTGACATACACTTATGTTGGAGTCATTAAAACTCGTTTTCAACCACTCCATAAATTTCTTGAAAACAAACTATAGTTTTGGCAAGTCGGTTAGGACATCTACTTTCTGCATGACATAAGTACTTTTTCAAACAATTGTTTACAGACAGATTATTTCACATAAAAATGTATCACATTCCCAGTGGGTCAGAAGTTTACATACACTAAGTTGGCTGTGCCTTTAAACCACTTGGAAAATTCCAGAAAATGATGTCATGGCTTTAGAAGCTTCTGATAGGCTAATTGTCATCATTTGAGTCGATTGGAGGTTTACCTGTGGACCTTTAAACTCTGTGCCTCTTTGCTTGACATCATGGGAAAATCAAAAGAAATCAGCCAAGACCTCAGAAAAAAATGTATAGACCTCCACAAGTCTGGTTCATCCTTGGGAGCAATTTCCAAACGCCTGAAAGTTAATCTGTACAAAGATTAGTATGCAATGATGAACACCATGGGACCACTCAGCCGTCATACCACTCAGGAAGTTCTGACTCCTAGAGATGAACGTACTTTGGTGCGAAAAGTGAAAATCAATCCCAGAACAACAGCAAATGGCCTTGTGAAGATGCTGGAGGAAGCAGGTACAAAAGTATCTATATCCACAGTAAAACGAGTCCTATATTGACGTAACTTGAAAGGCCGCTCAGCAAGGAAGAAGCCACTGCTCCAAAGCCGCCATAAAAAGCCATACTACGGTTTTCAACTGCACATGGGGACAAAGATCGTACTTTTGGAGTGCTAAAGGCAATGCTACCAAATACTAATTGGGTATATGTGAACTTCTGACCCACTGGGAATGTGATGAAAGAAATAAAAGCTGAAATAAATCATTCTCTCTACTATTATTCTGACATTTCACAGCATTAAAATAAAGTGGTGTTCCTAACTGACCTAAAACAGGGAATTTTTACTAGGATTAAATGTCAGGAATTGTGAAAAACTGAGTTTAAATGTATTTGGCTAAGGTGTATGAAACTTCTGACTTCAACTGTAGTTGTCACTTCTCAAGGCTGCAGGGCTCTTCACTGGCTGTGTGCAGCAATGTGAAAACAGCCTATTTTCTATGGGTGAAGTATATTTGCGGGGCACATAGACCATGTCTCCTCACATAAAAGGTGAGTAGAAACATATAAAGAGAACTCGGCGCCAATGCTGACAACCTACATACAGTGAAGTGTGTAAAGTGTGTAAAGCCACAGGCACTATCAAGAGCCAATCAAATGATTTGTGGTAAATAATATAGTGCTATAGAATAGTATCAGTGTGTTACATACAGAAGCACAGTGGATGTTACTGGAGGATGAGTACATGCTTGTTAAGATAATGGATGTACCGTCTGCACTGTGACACTTCTCTCCCTCTCTCCGTCTATCTCTTTCTCTTCTCTCCATCTCCATCTCCTCTCTCTCTCTCTCTCTCTCTCTCTCTCTCTCTCTCTCTCTCTCTCTCTCTGTCAGTCACAGGGGATAGTGAGGCTGTTCATAACAGGGTAATGGACCTCCTCAGTGAGGAGGTTATCACATCAACCAGTCCTGTGGTATTAATGAACCTTCACTGCCTTCAGCCAGTGCTCCCTCACCTCACCACACAGCATGCCATCAAGCCTCTCGGCTGGAGACCATATTATTTGTTTTGTTTCTCATGCATACTGCCTGGCTGTTTAAGGGAGCTCCAGGTTCGCAGCCCCACTCCAGTCATTTACACTTCCAAGGTGTGGAAAGCAATGAGGCCAGGTGTTATTATAATGATGAACGAATGGAAAACCAATTTGGTGGTGATTAGGGAAATGCAGAAGTTTGGAAGTGTGTGTGTGTGTGTGTGTGTGTGTGTGTGTGTGTGTGTGTGTGTGTGTGTGTGTGTGTGTGTGTGTGTGTGTGTGTGTGTGTGTGTGTGTGTGTGTGTGTGTGTGTGTGTGTGTGTGTGTGCTTAGTTGCATGTGAATGATTCATGTCAACTCCAAGTGTGTAAAACGTATGCTTAGTTGCATGTGAATGATTCATGTCAACTCCAAGTGTAAAACCGAGATGACAGTGGGGCCCTGGCGTGCCCCTCCTCCATGGCCCATCCAGAACGATGGGAGGGAAACTAAGATGACAGTGGGGCCCTGCGTGCCCCTCCTCCATGGCCCATCCAGAACGATGGGAGGGAAACTAAGATGACAGTGGGGCCCTGCGTGCCCCTCCTCCATGGCCCATCCAGAACGATGGGAGGGAAACTAAGATGACAGTGGGGCCCTGCGTGCCCCTCCTCCATGGCCCATCCAGAACGATGGGAGGGAAACTAAGATGACAGTGGGGCCCTGCGTGCCCCTCCTCCATGGCCCATCCAGAACGATGGGAGGGAAACTAAGATGACAGTGGGGCCCCTGGCCCATCCAGTGCCCCTCCTCCATGGCCCATCCAGAACGATGGGAGGGAAACTAAGATGACAGTGGGGCCCTGCGTGCCCCTCCTCCATGGCCCATCCAGAACGATGGGAGGGAAACTAAGATGACAGTGGGGCCCTGCGTGCCCCTCCTCCATGGCCCATCCAGAACGATGGGAGGGAAACTAAGATGACAGTGGGGCCCTGCGTGCCCCTCCTCCATGGCCCATCCAGAACGATGGGAGGGAAACTAAGATGACAGTGGGGCCCTGCGTGCCCCTCCTCCATGGCCCATCCAGAACGATGGGAGGGAAACTAAGATGACAGTGGGGCCCTGCGTGCCCTCCTCCATGGCCCATCCAGAACGATGGGAGGGAAACTAAGATGACAGTGGGGCCCTGCGTGCCCCTCCTCCATGGCCCATCCAGAACGATGGGAGGGAAACTAAGATGACAGCTGAGCTATATTTAACCTGCTTGTGTTGACGTTTGTTCAACATCTCGTACACAGCCCCCGCAAGCCAACACACAGCACACTCGAGTAAGCAGCCAACGTGCATGTTTACAAGTAGCTTTCTGTTTGGTCTTCACACGCTCAGTAGACTAATTATGATTGGCATTGATAGCTATTCTCTTTCACTTAGGCCTATAATCCAAAATATATAGCAATGACTCGTTATCGACAAGCTTAAAGCCTGGATCTAAGCGATTCTGTTCAAACCGACGGGGGAAACACAGTAACGCTGAAATAGGCTCGTAACGGTAGGGAATGAATATAATGTGTTTGTTTTGGATGTACACACTGTCGTGTTAAAAGGCCCTCTGTCATCTGTTTGACACAGAGCCAGCTGGGATAGAAAGGTCCTGTTATGGCTGCTGCTCTGACAGATCGCATGGGACAGGTGCTTGCATCATCTCCTCCACAAACACCTGCAGCCGACGTCGCTCATGTCCTCCCCGTTAGCCACTTCTTCACACACCTGCTGCTCCCTGTTCACTGGGAAGGGAGGGGATTCTTTATAAATGGGCACAGCATATTTTCATTATAACCCGACCCATTGGCAGTGATCCAAATGATTCACGCTTGCAGTCCATATCTAAAGTGTAGAAGACACAAGAGTGACTGTCACGCTCTCTCTCTCTCTCTCTCTCTCTCTCTCTCTCTCTCTCTCTCTCTCTCTCTCTGCCTCCTCTCTCTCTCTCTCTCTAAAGTGTCTCTCTCTCTCTCTCTCTCTCTCACTCTCTCTCTCTCTCTCTCTCTAAACTCTCTCTCTCTCTCTCTCTCTCTCTCTCTCTCTCTCTCTCTCTCTCTCTCTCTCTCTCTCTCTCTCTCTCTCTCTCTCTGCGACAGGCGCATCACATCAGCTGCCACGGCCACTCATCCGCAAAATGGGCAGAGATTAGAGCTGTCTGGGATGAGACGCCAAAATGAGCTGGATATGAGTTGGGGTCGTCGCCCGCCAAAAACCCAATAATCCTGGCGGTGAGATAAGAAGAGTCTGGGTAGAATAGGCTGAAAGCCACGGGACACCACAGGTGTTTTTCTAACGGTGGAGGGATAGGTTATCTGTGATATCCCTGCCTGGGTGTTGTTGTTGTGTATTCAGCCTCAGTCTCTATGGATAGGGGATTCATTTATCCAGTGCTGGTCATTCAGGCCCAGGCCTGTGTGGATGGTCAAGATGAGGCAGAGGTAGCCAGATACAGGGTTGGAATGGGAAGGAGTTGAATGTATTCATACGGTTGTGAATGTGAGGTCTTTTTTTTATACAGAGATAAAAGATTTCTGCACAGGTTCAAAACTGTTGCAACTAATGATCGGGAGCAGGGATGAAGAAATACGTTTGCCATTAAACGTGTGTGAATGCCTGTGTGAGTTACAGCTGTCACGGCCATGGGATCAGGATCTGATGCAGCCTCTGTTATCAGTCTGCTGTGACAGTTCCAACCAATGGGATTGAGCCTAACCTCCACAGAGACCTTGGGGACCATACTTAGTTCGTCCACAAACTTCCCTCCATTAACCTCCAATCATTACCTATTAGAAAAGCTTCCTATCAGCGTCAACAGCGAAGCTGTAGAAGTCTGATTGTTTGTAATCAGCTCTCTCATGACACATCTTTAGTTTCCTACAGGGACATTAGTAGAACCTATAAAGAAGGGAACTGAGCTGAAGAGAATTCACTGCACACATCAGAAAAAGAAAGAGAGAAAAAACAATAAAGGGGTTGTTGATGGAAGAGTCTGATAGAAAGTGGTGATACGGCCGTGTGATGCTCACAGTCCGACACTGGAGAAGATTCCCATTTAGATACTGCTGGGCCTATTCACTAACACACACCTCTCCTCCACTGTCTCTTTTATCATGGCACAGCCCTCACCGCACCGCAGGAGAGTAATAAACGTCACAATGGACACCCGCTCTCGAGGCTGCATTCTCTTTCTCTCTCTCTCTCTCTCTCTCTCTCTCTCTCTTTGTTCTAGCTGTTCTCTCCCTTCTGTTCATTCACCCTCTCTCTCTTCGTTCACTCAGTTCTCTCTCTTCGTTCACTCAGTTCTCTCTGTCTTTCTCTCGCTATCACACTTTGTCTCCGTCCTTTCTTTTTTTTCTCCCTTTCCCTCTGTCCCATTGCCTTTCTTTCTCTCTTTTTCTGCTTCTATTTTTCTCTGTCTCTCAGTGTACACTGCGCACACAGCTATGGGATGAACCTGTCAGTGAGCAATCAGCTCTTCCAGATGTAGGGTCTTAATTTGAGACAGTTTTCTACAGCAGGAAAATATGCCTGCAACAACAGGAAATGTAAATTATTATGTGAATTATAAGTCATCTACATTCTTGTAGGGGTTGATACATTTTTCATTAATAAAGCAAATCAAGTCTGAAAATTCACAGGTAGCCTAGCCTAGTGGTAAGAGCATTGGGCCAGTAACCGGGAGGTTGCTGGATTGAATCCCCGATACAAATCTGTTGTTCTTCCCCTGAGCAAGGCAGTTAACCCACTATTCCCCGGGCGCCGAAGACATGGATGCCAATTAAGGCAGCCCCCCTGCACCTCTCTGATTCAGAGGGGTTGGGTTAAATGCGGAAGACACATTTCAGTTGAATACATTCAGTTGCACAACTGACAAGGTATCCTCCTTTCCCTCTAAGTTGGATAACAGATGTTTACCATTGCTTTCAAAATGTTTGCCATTGCTAGGAATCCCACAGATGTTCCACAGTCAAAACTGTAGAACAAATCCCTACAAAGCCCTACGCCATGAGCATCCAAGACAGCCTAATAAAGTCATCTGGGAGCCACAGATACATCTAGATTATGAGAACCAGCAGTATTTTAGAACAAGAGAGCATTATGAGGATTGATACTGATGCCTTGCTTCATTGGTGCATTACCATGTTGGGGCTCAATTGTAACTGCCACCCTTTCCCTTAATGTGATTGGTCGTTTAGCTCAATTACCATGCCATATCCTATCCTATTTCTTTGTGTTTGTTGATCCTAGAACCAACAACGCTGTCTCATCTTCAAAGATAAATGGCGTGACCTGTTTTCATTAAGATAAGTCTGTCTACTATCTAACCAAATTGGTTTCAATGGCAGTCCATTACCAAGGCTCATTAGCTCTCCAAAACTCAAGTGTCTTGTCTCAAACAGGGTACCACTCCACCCTCCTCTCTCCACTTCCCGCTTGTCATTAGCATTCCGAAAGGAGTAAAATAAATCAGGATTGCTAGCCATGCTAGTCCAACGTCTTGATTGCCAATGATAAAGCAGGAAGGCTGATGGGTGAGTCTGCATCTTTTACTGGTCCTTTTGACCTGATTACCAGAGAGAGGGGTGCCACATGGCCGGCCACAGCAGGCCCACTCTGGAGAGGCTTCAGTCTTCATTATTGGGGAAGGGAAATGAGGCCCTTCAGTGAAAGTGGCGAAAACATGAACCACTTGAAAAAGCAGCGAAATTCTATTTATAGAAATTGTGCGCAACTCTGTTTCTCTTGCATATGATTTGAAATGGGTTTGTAAGTACGGTGAATATTATCAGACTGTGTGATTCCTCTCCGTGTTGATATATCCAAATAAAGTGACAGACAAGGTGTGACTAAAACATATGAGTGTAGAGACACTAGAAAGGGAGGGTGTATATGCCTTGTGGCAGTAGGTTCTAACCTGGCCCTCTCTTCTTTCCTCAGATCCCTACGTGAAGATCCACCTGATGCAGTAGGTTCTAACCTGGCCCTCTCTTCTTTCCTCAGATCCCTACGTGAAGATCCACCTGATGCAGTAGGTTCTAACCTGGCCCTCTCTTCTTTCCTCAGATCCCTACGTGATCCACCTGATGCAGTAGGTTCTAACCTGGCCCCCTCTTTCCTCAGATCCCTACGTCAAGATCCACCTGATGCAGTAGGTTCTAACCTGGCCCTCTCTTTCTCAGATCTTTCCACCTGATGCAGTAGGTTCTAACCTGGCCCTGATCCCTACGAAGATCCACCTGATGCAGTAGGTTCTAACCTGGCCCTCTCTTCTTTCCTCAGAGCCCTCGTGAATATCCACCTGATGCAGTAGGTTCTAACCTGGCCCTCTCTTCTTTCCTCAGATCCCTACGTGAAGATCCACCTGATGCAGTAGGTTCTAACCTGGCCCTCTCTTTCCTCAGATCCCTACGTCAAGATCCACCTGATGCAGTGGGTTCTAACCTGGCCCTCTCTTCTTTCCTCAGATCCCTACGTCAAGATCCACCTGATGCAGTAGGTTCTAACCTGGCCCTCTCTTCTTTCCTCAGATCCCTACGTGAAGATTCACCTGATGCAGTGGGTTCTAACCTGGCCCTCTCTTCTTTCCTCAGATCCCTACGTCAAGATCCACCTGATGCAGTAGGTTCTAACCTGGCCCTCTCTTCTTTCCTCAGATCCCTACGTGAAGATTCACCTGATGCAGTAGGTTCTAACCTGGCCCTCTCTTCTTTCCTCAGATCCCTACGTGAAGATTCACCTGATGCAGTGGGTTCTAACCTGGCCCTCTCTTCTTTCCTCAGATCCCTACGTGAAGATCCACCTGATGCAGTAGGTTCTAACCTGGCCCTCTCTTCTTTCCTCAGATCCCTACGTCAAGATCCACCTGATGCAGTAGGTTCTAACCTGGCCCTCTCTTCTTTCCTCAGATCCCTACGTGAAGATCCACCTGATGCAGTGGGTTCTAACCTGGCCCTTCTTCTTTCCCTCAGATCCCTACGTGAAGATCCACCTGATGCAGTAGGTTCTAACCTGGCCCTTCTTTCCTTCCCACGCTTTCCTCAGATCCCTACGTCAAGATCCACCTGATGCAGTGGGTTCTACCTGGCCCTTCTTCCTCAGATCCCCACGTCAAGATCCACCTGATGCAGTAGGTTCTAACCTGGCCCTCCTTCTTTCCTCAGATCCCTACGCCAAGATCCACCTGATGCAGTGGGTTCTAACCTGGCCCTCTCTTTCCTCAGATCCCTACGTGAAGATCCACCTGATGCAGTAGGTTCTAACCTGGCCCTTCTTTCCTCAGATCCCTACGTGAAGATCCACCTGATGCAGTAGGTTCTAACCTGGCCCTCTCTTCTTTCCTCAGATCCCTACGTGAAGATCCACCTGATGCAGTAGGTTCTAACCTGGCCCTCTCTTCTTCCTCAGATCCCTACGTCAAGATCCACCTGATGCAGTAGGTTCTAACCTGGCCCTCTTCTTTCCTCAGATCCCTACGTGAAGATCCACCTGATGCAGGGTTCTAACCTGGCCCTCTTCTTTCCTCAGATCCCTACGTGAAGATCCACCTGATGCAGTAGGTTCTAACCTGGCCTCCTCTTCTTTCCTCAGATCCCTACGTGAAGATCCACCTGATGCAGTAGGTTCTAACCTGGCCCTCTCTTCTTCCTCAGATCCCCACGTGAAGATCCACCTGATGCAGTAGGTTCTAACCTGGCCCTCTCTTCTTTCCTCAGATCCCTACGTGAAGATCCACCTGATGCAGTGGGTTCTAACCTGGCCCTCTCTTCTTTCCTCAGATCCCTACGTCAAGATCCACCTGATGCAGTAGGGTTTAATCCCTACGGATCCACTCTGATGCAGTAGGTTTCAACCTGGCCCTCTTTCTTCTCAGATCCCTACGTCAAGATCCACCTGATGCAGTAGGTTCTAACCCGCCCTCTTCTTCCTCAGATCCCTACGTGAAGATCCACCTGATGCAGTGGGTTCTAACCTGGCCCTCTTCTTCCTCAGATCCCTATGAAGATCCACCTGATGCAGTAGGTTCTAACCTGGCCCTCTCTTTCTTCCTCAGATCCCTACGTGAAGATCCACCTGATGCAGTAGGTTCTAACCTGGCCCTCTCTTCTTTCCTCAGATCCCTACGTGAAGATCCACCTGATGCAGTAGGTTCTAACCTGGCCCTCTCTTCTTTCCTCAGGATCCCTACGTGAAGATCCACCTGATGCAGTAGGTTCTAACCTGGCCCTCTCTTCTTTCCTCAGATCCCTACGTCAAGATCCACCTGGATGCAGTAGGTTCTAACCTGGCCTCTCTTCTTTCCTCAGATCCCTACGTGAAGATCCACCTGATGCAGTAGGTTCTAACCTGGCCCTCTCTTCTTTCCTCAGATCCCTACGTGAAGATCCACCTGATGCAGTAGGTTCTAACCTGGCCCTCTCTTCTTTCCTCAGATCCCTACGTGCAAGATCCACCTGATGCAGTGGGTTCTAACCTGGCCCTCTTCTTTCCTCAGATCCCTACGTGAAGATCCACCTGATGCAGTAGGTTCTAACCTGGCCCTCTCTTCTTTCCTCAGATCCCTACGTCAAGATCCACCTGATGCAGTGGGTTCTAACCTGGCCCTCTCTTCTTTCCTCAGATCCCTACGTGAAGATCCACCTGATGCAGTAGGTTCTAACCTGGCCCTCTCTTCTTTCCTCAGATCCCTACGTGAAGATCCACCTGATGCAGTAGGTTCTAACCTGGCCCTCTCTTCTTTCCTCAGATCCCTACGTGAAGATCCACCTGATGCAGTAGGTTCTAACCTGGCCCTCTCTTCTTTCCTCAGATCCCTACGTCAAGATCCACCTGGTGCAGTGGGTTCTAACCTGGCCCTCTCTTCTTTCCTCAGATCCCTACGTGAAGATCCACCTGATGCAGAACGGGAAGAGGCTGAAGAAGAAGAAGACGACAATCAAGAAGAACACCCTCAACCCTTACTACAACGAGTCCTTCAGCTTTGAAGTGCCATTCGAGCAAATCCAGGTAAAGGTGTTGTACATTGCCATGCACATCTTGGGAGTTCTCCATGTTGTTGAAGCATTAAGACTAGATCTAATTGAGCTCAGTCATAAACCACCATGTCAGGTTTTTTTTTAAAGAATACTTCAAATAAGACTTAGTGCCAACACCTAGACCAATGACAAGGAGATTGTGTTCAAAGCTTGTGGCTACTAAGAGCTAATTGGTGGCTTAAAATTAGCATGTGAATGTGTGCTCTTTGGTCTGTACAAGGATAATCAGTCTCAGGCTCTATTCATCATGGGCCCGATTCAGACTTAGTAAATGTACACCTTTCCTATGCACTTCTCAGTAGTTGGTATTCAGGCTTACCTAATGCAGGCGCGTAATGCATTAGTGTACTTCAAATTTTTATTTTGTCGACAGACTAAAATACATTGAAGGAACGGGTTCAGAATATAGGGATCAATGAAAGAAAGCAATCTACTGTATATATATATGCATATTCAGCTCAGTTTCAGCACCAACTGGTAAATAAAAAAATACTCTGATCTTGTAGACTTTAAGCTAAATGTATGGTTAGGAAAGTATGTATGAGTCATATTTTACAGGTTTGGAGTGCGTCTACGCACAGAATTGATTGATGAAAGTTGAGATACTCAAGTTCATTCCATTAAATATTAGAAGGTGGAAGTAGATGTACTATAGGGGTTGAACAGTAGTCCTAGAAATCTACCCTGATCCTCATTAATCATGGAACTGTATGACAACGGGTCCAGTCGCCGTGAACGATGCACCAGGCTTAAACTGCTACGTATGGTCTGAGTTCCATATTGACTCAAGTAGGCTATGAGTAGGCTGTCCCAAATGATTTCTCAATGTTAGCCTAATATGATCCACTAATGCTAGCGACCCTCAGGAACAACTACACAGACATGACAGAGGAAAGAAAAGTAAACGGAATGGAATGGAATCTTTCAAAATGTAGGCAACAAGTTCAAAGGAAACTAACACCTAAGTGACAGTTACAAATGTATGTGTGGCTCCCGATAGTGGCTAATATTTAACAATACATATTGTGAAATAAAACTGCAAAAAGTCTGGGTATATAATTAAAACATTCTAAAGCGCAATTTGGCAGATTCGGTCCGACAGAAGCCTGTAGCTTGGGTCTCCAAATTTCATCTATGCAAATGATGAGAGCATACAAATAAAATCAGATTAACGGCACAGCTATTTACAGCTTACTTCACTGTGGGAAAAGGGACACAATGCATATCATGTTGATATGATTTTTTAGTTTGCTTCCATATGACTGGTGTCTCCATGGATCATAAGGAAAAATCATCTCAAATCAAATCAAATTTGTCACCTACACAGCAGATGTTAATGCAAGTGTAGCGAAATGCTTGTGTTTCTAGTTCCTACCATGCAGTAATATCTAACAAGCAATCTAACCTAACAATTTTACAACAAGTAGATGGTATAGAGTGCAGTATATACACATGAGATGAGTAATGTAGGGTATGCAGCAGCCACTCAATGTTAGTGGTGGCTGTTTAACAGTCTGATGGCCTTGAGATAGAAGCTGTTTTTCAGTCTCTTGGACCCCGCTTTGCACCTGTACTGACCTCGCCTTCTGGATGATAGCGGGGTGAACAGGCAGTGGCTCGGATGGTTGTTGTCCTTGATGATCTTTTTGGCCTTCCTGTGACATCAGGTGGTGTAAGGTGTCCTGGAGGGCAGGTAGTTTGCCCCGGTGATGCGTTGTGCAGACCGCACCACCCTCTGGAGAGCCTTACGGTTGTGGGCGGATCAGTTGCCGTACCAGGCGGTGATACATTCCGACAGGATGCTCTCAAATGTGCATCTGTAAAAGTTTGTGAGTGTTTTTGGTGACAAGACTAATTTCTTCAGCCTCCTGAGGTTGAAGAGGTGCTGCTGTGCCTTCTTCGCCATGCTGTCTGTGTGGGTGGACCAATTCAGTTTGTCCGTGATGTGTACGCCAAGGAACATAAACTTAACATAACATAAAATCCACCTTCTTCACTACTGTCCCGTCGATGTGGATAGGGGT
>NC_068433.1:47840178-47851693 GCF_023373465.1 Oncorhynchus keta
TGGTTACGTTGAGGGAGAGGTTGTTATTCTGGCACCACCGGCCAGAGCTCTGACCTCCTCCTTATAGGCAATCACGTCGTTGTCTGTGATCAGGCCTACCACTGTTGTGTCGTAGGCAAACTTAATGATGGTGTTGGAGTCGTGCCTGGCCATGCAGTCGTGTGTGAACAGGGAGTACAGGAGGGGACTGAGCATGCACCCTGGGGAGCTCCAGTGTTGAGGATCAGCATAGCAGATGTGATGCTACCTACCCTCACCACATTGTGGTCGGCCCGTCAGGAAGTCAGGATCCAGTTGCAGAGGGAGGTGTTTAGTCCCAGGATCCTTAGCTTAGTGATGAGCTTTGAGGGTACTATGGTGTTGAATTCTGAGCTGTAGTCAATGAATAGCATTCTCACATAAGTATTCCTTTTGTCCAGGTGGGAAAGGGCAGTGTGGAGTGCAATAGAGATTGCATCACCTGTAGATCTGTTTGGGCGTTTCTTGCAGGATGACAATATCTGTTTTACCGATTTCTTTGGTGAAGTCCAGGTTCCTGCTCTTTAGGCCAAAAGGCAAATGACCTCAGGCCTTGGATATTCCAGGATGAGACAGTGAAGGCTTTGTGTTCCATAAAGTGTCCAATGTTGTTGTTCGTGTGGTTTTTGGCCTCAGGTTAGTAAGTGTGAGCAGAGCCTGCTGTGCATCTGGTACATGCCATTGGCTTGGGCTAGGGGGTTGGGGCTGTTTGCCTGCTCACGGCCTGGGCATATGTGTGACTTCTATGTTGAGGGACCTCTTTGCGGGGTGGGGTGCATGGGGTGGGCAGGAGGGTATAGGTCTGATCTAAGGGGGTCTAAATGAGTTGTGGGCATGGTTGACTTGGGGGGGTGGGGGTTGATTAGTTGGGGGGTATGTGGCTGATGGTGCTGTGGTCTGGATGTAAGTCCTCTTGGCGTGGGTCCTCTATGTATAGATTCTGGGGGTCCTGCAGGTCTGGGAGAGTGTCTCGCTAGTCTGGGTGGGCTGTCTATTGATCTGTTTCTCCTGTGTGAAGTGTTGGGGCTACGTTTGAGAGCGATGTCCTTTAGAGTCCGGGCGAAGGTGGGTACTGCTGCCTTGTATAGGTGGACCTGGTCATAGAGGCTGTTCAAGTCCAGGATGGAGTGGTGGGCCAGGAAAACATTTGGTTTTGAGCCACAGTCAGGGGAAATACTTGCGTTTACCCACTGTATGGTAGCAGGGTGGAAGTATTTTCATGGTAGCAGGGTAGAGATAACCACTTGTGATTTGGGGAAAGTAGAAGAAGCTTTTTCAATCACTCCCTTCAGTGCTGTGGCCACCCTTTCCTGCTGTGTTCTCAGGTTGTTTGTGCCTGTGTGTATTATTATGTGGCTGGGTGACTCTAGTTGGTCCTCCTACAGAAGGTCTAGGGCGCGCTGGGTGTTTGGACACCAGAGTTTAGACACACTGTGTTTGGGAAAAAGTTGTTTTTCTTGTATATATTACCCATTTGAGTCCATAAGGAGAACAATCTGTGTCTTGTGTTTGTCCTCAGTGGGTCTGGGGGTTGTCAGGAGGGCGACCAGGGTGGCTGACAGGGGGGTGCTTAGAGGGGGGTGGACTTGGAGTTCTTCATTTGTCTGTTCTGCTATGATGTCGGCACTATGGTCAGGGTCTGGTGTGGACTGTTCTGCTGTGGTGTCGAGACTTTTGTTGGGAGCTGAGGTGGGCTGTTCTGCTGGCTTCTCTGCAGGGGTGGCTACCTCTCTAGTAGGTTGTTCTCTGTCACACGCCATCCCCCTCACCCTCTCCTCCAGCAGTCTGATGCTCTCCACTAGTGCTCTGTTCTTCTCCTGCTCTTGCTTTTTATATTGTTGAAGTTGTCTCACCACAGTCCATAGTGCAGATACAGTGGGGCAAAAAAGTATTTAGCCAACCACCAATTGTGCAAGTTCTCCCACTTAAAAAGATGAGAGAGGCCTGTAATTTTCATCACAGGTACACTTCAACTATGACAGACAAAATGAGAAAAAAAATCCAGAAAATCACATTGTAGGATTTTTATGAATTTATTTACAAATTATGGTGGAAAGTAAGTATTTGGTCACCTACAAACAAGCAAGATTTCTGGCTCTCACAGACCTGTAACTTCTTCTTTAACCTGTTAAGTCGACCCTCTACTTTTCGAACATTCTGTTAAAAATCGCGCAACATTTCAGCGCCCTGCTACTCAGGCCAGGAATATAGTATATGCATATGATTAGTATGTGTGGATAGAAAACACTCAGACGTTTATAAAACTGGTTAAATCACGGCTGTGACTATAACAGAACGTGCGTTTCATCGAAAAGTGCAGGAAAACCTGATCACTGAAAATGGAAATAAATATCCTTGCTCTACTTCCAGGAATTGTTCAAAGTGAACCAAATTAAATGAGGCCGAGGTTGCAGTGCCTACAGCTTCCACACGATGTCTAGAGTCTTGTCATTTGATTCAGCTTTGATTCTTGGTCAAACCGAATCAAGGGAACCGATTCCCTCCGGTCTCCGACCGGATGTTTTGGTCGAGCTCTCTCCAGACATTTTTTCGAGACGGACAACCTATAGAATTTACATCGCCTTCTGATGAATTTTATCGCTTATTAACGTGTACTAATACCTAAAGTTGCATTACAAAAGTATTTCGAAGTGTTTTGTGAAAGTTTATCATCGACTTTTTGAATTTTAAAAAATTGCGTTACGTTATATGAAATGCTATTTTTTTCGTTTATCACACAGTCTTCATAGATCGATATCTAGGCTATATATGGACCGATTTAATAAAAAAAAACACCCAATAGTTATTATGGGACATCTAGGAGTGCCAACAAAGAAGATGGTCAAAGGTAATGAATGTTTTATATTTTATTGTGCGGTTTGTGTAGCGCCGAATATGCTAATTATTTTGTTTACGTCCCCTGCGGGTCTTTTGGGGTGTTACATGCTATCAGATAATAGCTTCTCATGCTTTCGCCGAAAAGCATTTTAAAAATCTGACTTGTTGCCTGGATTCACAACGAGTGTAGCTTTAATTCAATACCCTGCATGTGTATTTTAATGAACGTTTGAGTTTTAACTAATTTAACTTCCAGAGCTCTAGATGGGACGCCTGCGTGCCAGGTAGGAGCAAGAGGTTAAGAGGCTCCTCTGTCCTCCACTCGTTACCTGTATTAATGGCACCTGTTTGAACTTGTTATCAGTATAAAAGACACCTGTCCACAACCTCAAACAGTCACACTCCAAACTCCACTATGGCCAAGACCAAAGAGCTGTCAAAGGACACCAGAAACAAAATTGTAGACCTGCACCAGGCTGGGAAGACTGAATCTGCAATAGGTAAGCAGCTTGGTTTGAAGAAATTATTATTTTAATTTTATTTAGAAATCAACTGTGGGAGCAATTATTATGAAATGGAAAACATACAAGACCACTGATAATCTCCCTCGATCTGGGGCTCCACGCAAGATCTCACCCCGTGGGGTCAAAAATGATCACAAGAACGGTGAGCAAAAATCCCAGAACCACACGGGGGACCTAGTGAATGACCTGCAGAGAGCTGGGACCAAAGTAACAAAGCCTACCATCAGTAACACACTACGCCGCCAGGGACTCAAATCCTGCAGTGCCAGACGTGCCTGCTTAAGCCAGTACATGTCCAGGCCCGTGTGAAGTTTGCTAGAGAGCATTTGGATGATCCAGAAGAAGATTGGGATAATTTTTTGGTAAAAACTCAACTCGTCGTGTTTGGAGGACAAAGAATGCTGAGTTACATCCAAAGAACACCATACCTACTGTGAAGCATGGGGGTGGAAACATCATGCTTTGGGGCTGTTTTTCTGCAACGGGACCAGGACGACTGAAGGAAAGAAGGAAAGGAAAGAATGAATGGGGCCATGTATCGTGAGATTTTGAGTGAAAACCTCCTTCCAATCAGCAAGGGCATTGCATATGAAACGTGGCTGGGTCTTTCAGCATGACAATGATTCCAAACACACCGCCCGGGCAACGAAGGAGTGGCTTCGTAAGAAGCATTTCAAGGTCATGGAGTGGCCTAGCCAGTCTCAGATCTCAACCCCATAGAAAATCTTTGGGGGAGTTGAAAGTCCGTGTTGCCCAGCAACAGCCCCAAAACATCACTGCTCAAGAGATCTGCATGGAGGAATGGTCCACAATACCAGCAACAGTGTGTGAAAATCTTGTGAAGACTTACAGAAAACACTTGACCTCTGTCATTGTCAACAAAGGGTATATAACAAAGTATTGAGATAAACTTTTGTTATTGACCAAATACTTATTTTCCCCAATAATTTGCAAATAATGTCGTAAAAATCCTACAATGTGATTTTCTGGAATTTTTCTTCTCATTTTGTCTGTCATAGTTGAAGTGTACTTATGATGAAAATTACAGGCCTCTCTTATCGTTTTAAGTGGGAGAACTTGCACAATTGTTGGCTTACCAAGATGGCGTAGCAGTCGGACGTGTGTTTTGTCTTGTCCCGTCCTGTCTAGTGTAAATATAGTTTTCTTCGGTTTTTTTTCTGTATATATTTCGTACATATTTTAATCTCACTTTCCAACTAGAGCTGAATATACTCTCCTGCAACCCGCATCACCCAATGTGGTACGGATCTGCTTTTTCTATACTTTACTTTAGAACCGGAACCACCATCAGAAGCTAGCCAGCTAACTAGCTACTAGCTAGTACTCAGTTAGCCATTGCTAGCGGTCTTCAAAGCTAACTAGGACACCAGCGTGACATCAACCCAGAGCATATCAGACTGCTCTTTCTCTACCACATCTCCGGTTCCTACCGCAAGCTCTGAACCTTTACACCGGATCATCGCAACTAGCTAGCTGCAATCCGAGTGGCTACTCCTGGCTAACGTCTCTGTCCCAAAACAAGCACCAGTTAGCCTTGAGCTAAGCCCATCTCCCGACTAGCCGAAGAGGCCCAACAATACCTCTTTTGCCAATTGGCCTGGACCCTTTACTGCCGACACACGGAGCCCCGCCGATCCATCACGACTGGTCCGCCGACATAATCGTCCGAGGTGGTTTCAACAGGCTTTTTCGTTGCGACATCGCTAAAGATCCATCTGCTGGCCAAGGCCCGCGAGCTTTCTGAAACGCTGTGTCTCCAGCTCACCTAGCGTACTAGAGCACCTGTAGCATACTCCTGGGCTACAATTACCCGGGCCCACGACCGGTCTGTCGATGTCACCGCATGAAGAGGAATAAACAGACTCACCCCATCCCGACGTCCCCCAAAGGTTAGCTCTCTAGCCCTCGCTATCTCCCTGCTTGCTAATTCGGCCTGCTAACGGCTAGCTTGTCTAGCCCGGGCCTACGAACTGTTAGCTTGTTAGCACAGGCCTGCTAACCATCTGAATCACCGCATCCCAAACACTCTGAACCCATTTACTTTCTATCTCTCTTTGATTTTTATTTTGTTTATACCTTCCGGAAACCTGCCTCACCCACTGTGATACGGAATCGCTATTACTTTTAATTTTTATTTTATTTTTATGACACACTCAAGAACCTCCAGACGCTAACCAGCTAACTAGCTACAAGCTATTTAGTCATTGTTAGTTTTTTTAAAAACCTGGATAACACTCGCCAGCCCAGCTTCCCTGCCCATCCACCGCTGCCCCCTGGACACTGATCTCTTGGCTACATAGCTGACGCACGCTGGACTGTCCATTAATCACGGTACCCCATTCTGCTTGTTTGCTTATCTGTCGGCCCAGTTGCCTAGTCAACGCCATTTTACCTGCTGTTTGTTGTGCTAGCTGATTAGCCTCGCCTACTGTTTTTAGCTAGCTTTCCCAATTCAACACCTGTGATTACTGTATGCCTCGCTGTATGTCTCTCTCAAATGTCAATATGCCTTGTATACTGTTGTTCAGGTTAGTTATCATTGTTTTAGATCACAATGGAGCCCCTAGATCCACTCTGCATACCCCTGTTACCTCCTTTGTCCCACCCCCCACACATGCGGTGACCTCACCCATTACAACCAGCATGTCCAGAGATACAACCTCTCTCATCATCACCCAGTGCCTGGGCTTACCTCCGCTGTACCCGCACCCCGCAAATACCCCTGTCTGCGCATTATGCCCTGAATATATTCTACCATGCCCAGAAACCTGCTCCTCTTATCCTCTGCCCCCAACGCTCTAGGCGACCAGTTTTGATAGCCTTTAGCCGCACCCTCATACTACTCCTTCTCTGTTCCGCGGGTGATGTGGAGGTAAACCCAGGCCCTGCATGTCCCCAGGTACCCTAATTTGTTGACTTCTGTGATCGAAAAGTCTTGGTTTTATGCATGTCAACATCAGAAGCCTCCTCCCTAAGTTTGTTTTACTCACTGCTTTAGCACACTCTGCTAACCCTGATGTCCTTGCCGTGTCTGAATCCTGGCTCAGGAAGGCCACCAAAAATTCAGAGATTTCCATACCCAACTATAACATCTTCCGTCAAGATAGAACTGCCAAAGGGGGCGGAGTCGCAGTCTACTGCAGAGATAGCCTGCAAAGTAATGTCATACTTTCCAGGTCCATACCCAAACAGTTTGAACTACTAATTTTGAAAATTACTCTCTCCAGAAACAAGTCTCTCACTGTTGCCGCCTGCTACCGACCCCGTCAGCTCCCAGCTGCGCCCTGGACACCATTTGTGAATTGATCGCCCCCATCTAGCTTCAGAGTTTGTTCTGTTAGGTGACCTAAACTGGGATATGCTTAACACCCCGGCAGTCCTACAATCTAAGCTAGATGCCCTCAATCTCACTCAAATCATCAAGGAACCCACCAGGTACAACCCTAACTCTGTAAACAAGGGCACCCTCATAGACGTCATCCTGACCAACTGGCCCTCCAAATATACCTCCGCTGTCTTCAACCAGGATCTCAGCGATCACTGCCTCATCGCCTGTATCCGCCACGGAGCCGCAGTCAAACGACCACCCCTCATCACTGTCAAACGCTCCCTAAAACACTTCTGTGAGCAGGCCTTTCTAATCGACCTGGCCCGGGTATCCTGGAAGGACATTGACCTCATCCCGTCAGTTGAGGATGCATGGTCATTCTTTAAAAGTAACTTCCTCACCATTTTAGATAAGCATGCTCCGTTCAAAAATGCAGAACCAAGAACAGATACAGCCCTTGGTTCACTCCAGAGCTGACTGCCCTCGACCAGCACAAAAACATCCTGTGGCGGACTGCAATAGCATCGAATAGCCCCGTGATATGCAACTGTTCAGGGAAGTCAGGAACCAATACACGCAGTCAGTCAGGAAAGCTAAGGCCAGCTTCTTCAGGCAGAAGTTTGCATCCTGTAGCTCCAACTCCAAAAAGTTCTGGGACACTGTGAAGTCCATGGAGAACAAGAGCACCTCCTCCCAGCTGCCCACTGCACTGAGGCTAGGAAACACTGTCTCCACCGATAAATCCATGATTATCGAAAACTTCAATAAGCACTTCTCAACGGCTGGCCATGCCTTCCGCCTGGCTACTCCAACCTCGGCCAACAGCTCCGCCCCCCGTAGTTCCTCACCCAAGCCTCTCCAGGTTCTCCTTTACCCAAATCCAGATAGCAGATGTTCTGAAAGAGCTGCAAAACCTGGACCCGTACAAATCAGCTGGGCTTGACAATCTGGACCCGCTATTTCTGAAACTATCTGCCGCCATTGTCGCAACCCCTATTACCAGCCTGTTCAACCTCTCTTTCATATCGTCTGAGATCCCCAAGGATTGAAAGCTGCCGCAGTCATCCCCCTCTTCAAAGGGGAGACACCCTGGACCCAAACTGCTATAGACCTATATCCATCCTGCCCTGCCTATCTAAGGTCTTCGAAAGCCAAGTCAACAAACAGGTCACTGACCATCTCGAATCCCACCGTACCTTCTCCGCTGTGCAATCTGGTTTCCGAGCCGGTCACGGGTGCACCTCAGCCACACTCAAGGTACTAAACGATATCATAACCGCCATCGATAAAAGACAGTACTGTGCAGCCGTCTTCATCGACCTCGCCAAGGCTTTCGACTCTGTCAATCACCATATTCTTATCGGCAGACTCAACAGCCTCGGTTTTTCGGATGACTGCCTTGCCTGGTTCACCAATTACTTTGCAGACAGAGTTCAGTGTGTCAAATCGGAGGGCATGCTGTCCGGTCCTCTGGCAGTCTCTATGGGGGTGCCACAGGGTTCAATTCTCGGGCCGACTCTTTTCTCTGTATATATCAATGATGTTGCTCTTGCTGCGGGCGATTCCCTGATCCACCTCTACGCAGACGACACCATTCTATATACTTTCGGCCCGTCATTGGACACTGTGCTATCAAACCTCCAAACGAGCTTCAATGCCATACAGCACTCCTTCCGTGGCCTCCAACTGCTCTTAAACGCGAGTAAAACCAAATGCATGCTTTTCAACCGATCGCTGCCTGCACCCGCATGCCCGACTAGCATCACCACCCTGGATGGTTCCGACCTTGAATATGTGGACATCTATAAGTACCTAGGTGTCTGGCTAGACTGCAAACTCTCCTTCCAGACTCACATCAAACATCTCCAATCAAAAATCAAATCAAGAGTCGGCTTTCTATTCCGCAACAAAGCCTCCTTCACTCACGCTGCCAAGCTTACCCTAGTAAAACTGACTATCCTACCGATCCTCGACTTCGGCGATGTCATCTACAAAATGGCTTCCAACACTCTACTCAGCAAACTGGATGCAGTCTATCACAGTGCCATCCGTTTTGTCACTAAAGCACCTTATACCACCCACCACTGCGACTTGTATGCTCTAGTCGGCTGGCCCTCACTACATATTCGTCGCCAGACCCACTGGCTCCAGGTCATCTACAAGTCCATGCTAGGTAAAGCTCCGCCTTATCTCAGTTCACTGGTCACGATGGCAACACCCATCCGTAGCACGCGCTCCAGCAGGTGTATCTCACTGATCATCCCTAAAGCCAACACCTCATTTGGCCGCCTTTCGTTCCAGTACTCTGCTGCCTGTGACTGGAACGAATTGCAAAAATCGCTGAAGTTGGAGACTTTTATCTCCCTCACCAACTTCAAACATCAGCTATCCGAGCAGCTAACCGATCGCTGCAGCTGTACATAGTCTATAGGTAAATAGCTCACCCATTTTCACCTACCTCATTCCCATACTGTTTTTATACTGTTTTTATTTATTTACTTTTCTGCTCTTTTGCACACCAATATCTCTACCTGTACATGACCATCTGATCATTTATCACTCCAGTGTTAATCTGCAAAATTGTATTATTCGCCTACCTCCTCATGCCTTTTGCACACATTGTATATAGACTGCCCATTTTTTCTACTGTGTTATTGACTTGCTAATTGTTTACTCCATGTGTAACTCTGTGTTGTCTGTTCACACTGCTATGCTTTATCTTGGCCAGGTCGCAGTTGCAAATGAGAACTTGTTCTCAACTAGCCTACCTGGTTAAATAAAGGTGAAAATAAATAAAATTACTAAGAACCTTTTTGCCCCACTGTATGTCTCTTTCCACCTCCAGCTCTCCGGGTCTGGTTAAGGGGTGTTGTTGTGCTGGATTGTTGTCTGTGTCTGTGGTGACTGGAGTGTAATCACCTGCTGTTCCAACTCCACCTGCCTTACCTCCCAGCTGGGTAAATGTGTCCTTCATTTCAATGAGGGAGTAGTAATTTGTGCTGGGACGTTGACTTTCCGCTGGGGGTGGTTCATCTGTGGGGTTATATAATGAAGAGTTCTGGTCTGACCTGCTTGGGGTGGGGGTATCTTTATCAAGGGAGAGCTTCTCCTGCTGGGCTAATTCTTTGATTAGGTGAAAGTCCAGCTGAAACTGTTTGGGGTTGCCCTGTACCATTACTGTTCCAGACTTATTGAGATTTATATTAGCTGACTCAGAGTCCTCGTTGTCTAGTATCCTGAGTTTCCACCCCTCGTTAACACCACCTCTCTTAACAGAGGGGTAGTGTGCTAATGTAGCACTGTGCCATGCCAGGGGACGGTTTGTGTGGAAGATGAGGTTGCTGATGTTCCCATTTTTATAATAGTCAGCAAAAGTCTCTCTTGATTTTCCATAAGGAGCTTCATTTTGTGATCTTTTCTTGCCTTATCATTCTTTACATACACAAAGTACTGTATTTTAATTACCTCTGAACAGCGGGAGGGAGCTTCTAAGGCCTCTCCATTTGGTTGGAGCAGACCTTTCAACTCTCTTGCCATTGTTGGGCTAAAGGGCTTTGACACCTCTCACTTGACACGTCAGTGCAAAATTGAAATTGTATCAGGCTTGGCAGCCTTAATTTAGCATTAAGTCCTTATAAAGTAATGTAATGTATTTTTCTTCTTGGCTTTAAGAAATAAAATATAGCTCTCTCTCTCCCTCTGAAGGGAGTCGTGGTGTGTGGAGTGCCTGCCGCCAGCCTCGCTGCCTCTCGTGCCACATGTCAACCAGACACAGATGAGGAGCGGCATGAAATGACTGGCACCGTGCCAAGCTGGCAGCCTAGGCCTCTCTGTCAAACTCCCTGTCTCTGGGCGGGTGTCAGGGCGGGTGTCTGGGCGGGTCTCTGGGCGGGTCTCTGGGCGGGACCTGTGTGTAATGGTATAGCCATGTATCGGTGAGTGCTCTCTGATCATGCCAACCTGCCCCAGATGAGTCTATATGTGAAGAACTAGCTTACCTGGTTAAATAAAGGTGAAAAAGAAAAGCCTATGGGTCGTAAATCTCCAGACTCTCCTCCCGCTTCAACAGTGGCGCTTTGTGGACTTTCACAGAAACCCAACACTAATGGCCCCTTCCTTTCAGATAGCAACCCGAGCTGCCATGTTAAAACAGCTTCACTGACCATCCTGTAAATATAGCCATTCATTCACAGCCCCTTTAGAGATGTCAGGCAAAGCGAGAGAGAGAGAGAGATGTCCCTTGGAGCAAAGATATGGCAGGGAAAGAGAGAGTAGCAAGAGCGAGAAAAAGAGAGGGAAGGGAATAAAAGTTACAATGTGAATAACAGAAAGGAAGGTGTGTTTTGTGTGTGCTGTTGTCCCTAGGGAGGCTTGTATACAGCAGCATGATGAGATTGTATTGCTCATGCATGGTGGGAAGTGGTTGGATGTGATGGGGAGTGGAGTGTAGCTGACTGGGTGTCTCTATGCCAGGTGAGCCACAACTTCACAGGCGTGAAATAGAATCATGACAGAGCTGCAGCCTGGGACTCTTATTCATAGTCTGTCCTGCTTCATATACAGGCCCCCTGGTGGCTGAAGCAATCACATGTATGGCTCAGGATTGGCACAGAAATACACACACACACACACACACACACACACACACACACACACACACACACACACACACACACACACACACACACACACACACACCAGGCCAAAGAGGCTGTCTCTGCAGGTAGCCGGCTGGTAAGTGGTCAGATTAAACACAGTACACACCAAAGATATCCCTGGTCTCTAG
>NC_068433.1:48151793-48309293 GCF_023373465.1 Oncorhynchus keta
AAATCTATATACGGCATGTGCAAATGAGGTAAGATAAGGCAATAAATAGGCCATAGTGGTGAAATAATTACACATCAGCAATTAATCACTGGAGTGATAGATGTGCAGAAGATGACTGAGAGATACTGGGGTGCAAGGACCAAATATAAATGAGTATCAGTATGGGGATGAGGTAGTTGGATGGGCTATGTACAGGTACAGTGATCTGCGAGCTGCTCTGACAGTTGGTGCTTAAAGCTAGTGGGGGAGATATGAGTCTCCAGCTTCAGTGATTTTTGCAATTTGTTCCAGTCATTGGCAGCAGAGAACTGGAAGGAAAGGCGGCCAAAGGGGGAATTAGCTTTGGGGGTGATCGGTGAAATATACCTGCTGGAGCGCGTGCTACGGGTGTGTGCTGCTATGGTGACCAGTGAGCTGAGATAAGGCAGGGCTTTACTTAGCAAACACTTATAGATGACCTGGAGCCAGTGGGTTTGGCGATGAATATGAAGCGAGGGCCAGCCAATGAGAGCGTACAGGTCGCAGTGGTAGGTAGTATAGCGGCAGGTTAGCCTAGTGGTTAGAGTGTTGGACTAGTAACCGAAAGGTTGCAAGTTCGAATCCCCGAGCTGACAAGGTACAAATCTGTCGTTCTTCTCCTGAACAGGCAGTTAACCCACTGTTCCTAGGGAGTCATTGAAAATAAGAATTTGTTCTTAACTGACTTGCCTGGTTAAATAAAGGTAAAAAAAAAATATATATATATATAGGGCTTTGGTGACAAAACGGATGGCACTGTGATGGAATGCATCCAATTTCCTGAGTAGAGTGTTGGAGGCTATTTTGTAAATTACATCGCCGAAGTCAAGTAGGATAGTCAGTTTTACGAGGGTATGTTTGGCAGCATGAGTGAAGGATGCTTTGTTGTGAAATAGGAAGCTGATTCTAGATTTAATTTTGGATTGGAGATGCTTAATGTGAGTCTGGAAGGAGAGTTTACAGTCTAACCAGACACCTAGGTATTTGTAGTTGTTCACATATTCACATAAATCACTGCCCGCACCTGCCCACATATTCACATAAGTCAGAACCATCCAGAGTAGTGATGCTGGATGGGTGGGCAGGTGCGGGCAGTGATCGGTTGAAGAGCATGCATTTAAGAGCAGTTGGAGGCCACGGAAGGAGAGTTGTATGGCATTAAAGCTTGTCTGGAGGTTATTTAACACAGTGTCCAAAGAAAGGCCAGAAGCATACAGAATGGTGTCGTCTGCGTAGAGGTGGATCAGACAATCACCAGCTGCAAGAGCGACATCATTGATGTATACAGAGAAAAGAGTTAGCCTGAGAATTGAACCCTGTGGCACCCCCATAGAGACTGCCAGAGGTCTGGACAACAGGCCCTCCGATTTGACACACTGAACTCTGTCTGAGAAGTAGTTGGTGAACCAGGCGAGGTAGTCATTTGACCAACCAAGGCTGTTGAGTCTGCCGATAAGAATGTGGTGATTGACAGAGTCGAAAGCCTTGGCCAGGTCGATGAATACAGCTGCACAGTATTGTCTCTTATCGATGGCGGTTATGATATCGTTTAGGACCTTGAGCTTGGCTGAGGTGCACCCATGACCAGCTCGGAAACCAGATTGCATAGTGGAGAAGGTATGGTGGGATTCGAAATGGTCGGTGATCTGTTTGTTAACTTGGCTTTCGAAGACCTTAGAAAGGCAGGGTAGGATAGATATAGGTCTGTAGCAGTTTGGGTCTATACTGTCACCCCCTTTGAAGAGGGGGATGACCGTGGTAGCTTTCCAGTCTTTGGGGATCTCAGACGATACAAAGAGAGATTGAACAGGCTAGTAATAGGGGCTGCAACAATTTTGGCTGATCATTTTAGAAAGAGCGGGTCCAGATTGTCTAGCCCTGCTGATTTGTAGGTGTCCAGATGTTGCAGCTCTTTCAGAACATCAGCTATCTGGATTTGGAGAAATGGAGGAGGCTTGGGCAAGTTGCTGTGGGGGGTACAGGGCTGTTCACCATGGTATTGGTGGCCAGGTGGAAAGTATGGCCAGCTGTAGAAAAATGCTTGTTGTAATTCTCAAACATTGGGGATTTATCAGTGGTGACAGTGTTTCCTAGCCTCAGTGCAGTGGGCAGCTGGGAGGAGGTGCTCTTATTCTCCATTCTCCACTTTACAGTGTCCCAGAACTTCTTGGAGTTTGTGCTGCAGGATGCAAATTTCTGTTTGAAAAAGCTAGCCTTTGCTTTCCTAACTGCCCGTCTATATTGGTTCGTAACTTCCCTGATAAGTTGCATATCGCGGGGGCTATTTGATGCTAATGTCATACGCCACAGGATGTTTTTGTGCTGGTCAAATTAAATCAAATGCGGTTGTTTGTATTACATAGAAATACCCTTTGCACTGCACAGTCACAAATGAACAGCATGTTCTAAAAACCGGTGTTGTTATCATGCTAGCCTGTGGAAACTCATAAAGCCCCTGTGGGAGGCCTGTGTTATACAAGAGCCTCCCTCTCACAGCACCACCACTAGCTATGGACAAAACACAAAGGCAGAAGACTATTACTGTCAATACTATGGAGGCAGAGAAATAAAGGGTCTCTTGAGTCTGCCCATATTCTGGACTGTAAAACCTGATAATATTTGTGACTGTTGGACACTTTCATTTGTTTCATGATAGTGATGCATCCCAATGTAATTTTTGACACAATAACAGTTGTCACGTTATGAATACTAAAAGCCCTCAAATAGGTTCCTAGTTGCTATTTCCAGTGAAAGTGCCAGGATCTCAAGGTTGTGATGGTTACACATAAAGCCACATGACATACTGAATATGAAACATCTCTGGGGAGCATCAACGGTCCCTGAAGGTCACTTTACACTGTTTCCATGACAGCCTGTCTGGCTTCCCTTCTGGGAAAGCTTGTTGCTGTTGTGGTTTTGTTGTTATGTAATATGATTTAAGTATTCACACACACACACACACACACACACACACACGCTGCCTCTCTCTCTGTCTCATTCTCAGTACTCCCGGGGACGCAAACACTCACAACACGACTCATCCGCTGGGCTGGCGCAGAGACGGCAGAACACCTCCAGGGGATAATGTTTGTGCAGTAAGCAGAGTGCCTGAAGTTTTTCTCACTCACACTCTGTTGACAGCTGAGATAGTACTGTATCAGACAAGTCATGTATAAAAACTTCCAATTCAGGTTATGTGGTAGAATAACATTCAGCTATCATTGAATCAATCAATTATGGAATCTACCCATCCATCCATCCATCCATCCATCCATTGACATGATCAACACCTATGAACTCACGGGTGATTGCTAGCAGTGTGGGAGTACGGTTCATCTATGCATGTCCGTTTCCATGAGCCTTCACTTTTTATTTATTTATTTAATCTTTATTTTAGCAGGTGTCTCGTTGAGATAAAAAAAAAACATTTTAAAAAGAGAGACCTGGACAAAATAGCAGCACACAAAGCTTCACACATTTACAACATAAACACGAATCACCACAGTTTAAAAAACATACATTTATACATTGAGCAGCAAGATTGTGTGTTGCAACCAAGAGTCAAAGCATTGACGACCCTCCACTTAATTTCCCATCATAGTGTTTACCTTAGATTTAAACCTGCAATTTCAGGACCTTTTGAAGCTTGTTCCAAACATAAGTGGCAGAGAACTGGAACACTTTCCCCCCTAGCTATGTACAGGCCTTATGCTATGTTCATAACCAAATGGGAGGTGGAGATTTACCAGTTATGAAGTCAAAAATACCAGTTGGATGCATTCACGTGCTTTGAACTTGTTGAACAAAGCCGATTCACTAATGTCCAACAAGCCGCGTAAACCATAAAATAAAAGTACAGCTCTCACGCTCGTAAACAAATTATATTATGTTCCAAAACCGTATGAATAGATTGCTTTAAGAAAAATGTTTTGTTGCGTTTAACTGCCAAAAATGCTGTTTTAGAGGTCAGTTCCTTAGTCAGCATGTAGAAAAAGTGGGAGTTCCCCACTACAAAAAAGTAAACTCTAAGCAAAACTAGATATCTTACATTAGGTGATAATTCACTGAGCGTTTGTATTTTTTTATTTTCCTTTTTCTTACCAAGCTGAATTATCTAATGATGAGTTTGCTTATTTTAACCTGATAAGCCCTAACCTAAAGTAACTTCATTACCTGATGAGATGATTAAGGTCTAATATCTTGTAAAATAAATTCAAATAAGATAAATGTGTAGTAATTGCCAAAGGGCCATTAAAGTGGATTTCCCCCAGTAGTAAGTGGTAAATTCCAACTTCCCACTTGGTTACGAACACAGCATCAGTCACAGTCAACAAAACACCATGTGAGCTCAGGCGATAGTTGTCATTTGTCTGCTGGATAATGCAGATACACAGGTAAAATGGGAGCTGTCTCAGTATGGCCTTGTAAGCAAAAACGTAACAATGCCAGCCCACTCTCTTATGGACGGTACAGTGATGAGTGAGGGCTTTGGAGTTTGTAACAAACCTCATCGTCCAGCCTACGTAATAAGGCCACAGGGGCATACATGTACAAGATATCACCATAACCAATTACAGGCACGAAGGTAGCGGAAACAAAGCCTCCTTCTCGCTTCAAAAGAAAAAACGTAACTTATTTTGAAAATAAAAACCGAACTTGGGGGTTAGTATCCACAGGAGGATCTAACGAGCCAATGGTCCCACTGGGGATGCCCCTCTGACACAGGTTAAATTACGCTCTAAAGGATGGTGGACACAGACCCTGCAAGGGGCAGCAGCATCTTCTGAGAAGCCTCCACATAGGAGGACCACAGAGGCAATAACAACAACAACGACAACAATACAAAGAAAGCCTGCACTCGTCCTTAATGAATAAAAGTGATTTCACACCACCAGGGTCTGTTTGGCTGATGCTTAGCTCCAGCGCTTTGATGCTCCAGTGGAGCAGCAATACAGTGACATTCAGACACACCCGAGCTTAGAGGGTCGCCGCGGTTCCCTGAGCGCAAGAAGCAGGTGACACATGACTGGAAAGGTCGCTCTCTGCGTGGTCCTGCCTACGTGTCCACCCTGCCTCACGGAACGACAGCGGTGCCATAGCCAGGGTCATGTTGGCTTGTTACTGGGGAGAGATGGAGGAGGACACTACTCTAGTTGTGTAATCAATGTTTTTTGCCCAACAGATGAGAGCTCTGTTTTCATAGTATATCATATCCTTAGTGACTGTGAATAGACTTTTTCATTCCAAAGAACAAACCGTGTAGCTACAGAAATCAGAGGATATTTTGCATTCAAGACCTGGCATTGAAGTTATTATAATTCCACACTCATTGTGTAATGAATAGCCTCCTTAGAAAAACATAAATTATTTATGAGGAATGTGTCTATTTCACAAGGCTAAATGTTCCTCACTAAATGTTCCTCACGTTCCTCACTAAATGAAATGGGGACATTCAGATGGCACAACGTTCCGGATGCATTCTGGATGCTGATTGTCTGAAAGCCGTGGTACATCATACATTATACAACGGGTGGGTCTAATCTTGAATGCCGATTGGTTAAAAGTGTATTCTAGCAGGTGTCTATTCCACAAGTTATCACCGGCTAAAAATCTATGACTTTAAAATGCCTATTTACTCTGTTCCATCTGACTGCACAATCCACTGTCTCATCAGCCCAGGCAAGGAAGTTATGAACTTGATATCCACTATAAAAAGCATCTAGACATTATCTCACATTTCTCTTAGACTAACATTTCGTTTTCAACAGCGGAGATTTGTATACTAAAGAGAGAGCACATGTTCTATGCCAGGTGAAATCGTGCCTCAGTTGCTCATTGTTATGGATGCACCCAAATAAATGTTGCAGCTTAAGCAAATGCAGCTACTGTTCTGGCTGCACTGTTTGACGTGACTGTAATTTAGCCGTAGTTGGCTAGCTAGCAAGCAAGGTCAAAGAATGTTGCAGCCAGAATGGCAATGGAACATGTAGAACGAATGACTGGGTCGCGTCTGTAGATTCAGAACAAAAAGACTGAACGACTGGGTCGCGTCTCTGGCAACCGAACCAATCGAACGAACGACCAGTCGGCTTGGGTAGCAGCCCTACAGTAGATTTGCTTTCGGGACTATATCTTGTGGAAGGATGAAATAGTATAAATAAATTCATCAAAATAAAGTTTTTAATGAAAATATGTCAATCATTATTTGAATAGGTGCGTAACCCTTTGTCTAAAAGTGATAATGCACTCAAAGGCGGTGTTTAGAGGATATATTGGCACTGTTTACCTCAACTTCGCCTAACAACACCTGTGCCAACATATCCTCCAAACACGTCTCTCAAGCATTATCACTTAATTATATACTTGGTGGTTTGATCCCTGAATGCTGATTAGCTGAAAGCTGTGGTATATCAGACTGTATACCACGGGTATGACAACACATGTCATTTTACTGTTCTAATTATATGGTTAACCAGTTTATAATAGCAATAAGGCACCTCAGCCATATGACACATTTCTTTGGGCTAATTACTTAAATATATTCTATTGGCCAGATCATATAGGCAATGATGACTTCATGACATGTAGTCATTCCTGTCCATAAAACAACATATCTATCTGCTTGTTTGAATGTCGAATGCACACGCCAGGTGATATTTGATTGCACTAAATGGGTTTGGGCCTACCAGCAGGCTACTTCCCTACACTTAAGATAAATAAGCTGGGAAACGGCTCATTAAAAACAAACCTTTCAAAAATGTCACCGAAATGATCAACATCTCTCAATTTATCATAACAAGGACAGGTCATAAGAACTAGTCATGAAACAACACATATTCCCTGGAAGCAAATCATTCATAAGAATAGCCTAGTAAGACTACTCGCATTTCTGAAAACACTGCCGCTGTCAGACCGCCACAAACATATTGTTTACAACTGAATAAGATTTCACTGTTGTTTGCAAGGGTCACCGTGACACGTAGCCTCTTTTAGAATCAGAAAGGGAAATACTTCCACACTGGTAGGCTCAGCATTCCCCAAAAGTCCCATTACAAGTCAGAATGTTGCACAAACTTCCTTTTCAACTTACTTTGCCTGTTGTCCGCCGGTTTTGTCCCTGTGTCGGAGGTAATCTGAAACAACATATCCACAGGGAAGTGTTATCAACCCGACTGTCAGTACACTGGTCTGTATATCGATTTGTACTTCGGGTTTTTATTTTCAATACTGATGCAATTCGCAAGTGATCAACACTTGCACAATATGGCTGAGCCTAACTGAACCACAGACCAAACTGCAAGCAATCTCAGCTGATTGTGAGGAAATGTGCTTCGGTCGACCATGTTCGTTTACATTTGGCTAGTGTTTACATATTGTGCATCATCTGCTGTGCTTTAATTAAGAGATTGAAAATACATGTGACAGATATGAACACTTTCCTGTGGATAACAAATCTCTACCTCCTACCTCCAAAAGCACCAACAGCATGTACTGTATAAACAGTAAAGTAACTGTAAATACACATACAAAAGTATGTGGACATCCCTTCAAATTAGTGGATTTTACTATTTCAGCCCCGCCTGTTGCTGACAGGTGCATAACATCGAGCACACAGCCATGCAAAGACAAACATTGGCAGTAGAATGTCCTTACCGAAGAGCTCAGTGACTTTTAACGTGGCACCGTCATAGGAATCCACCTTTCCAACAAGTCAGTTCATCAAATTTCTGCCCTGCTAAACTGCCAGCAGCATACCATCCTGCATCCCACTGCTGGCTTGCTTCTGAAACTAAGCAGGGTTGGTCCTGGTCAATCCCTGGATGGGAGACCAGATTCTGCTGGAAGTGGTGTTGGAGGGCCAGTACGAGGCACCCTTTCCTCTGGTCTCAAAACATATATATATCTCAATCCCCCTGGGCAGTGATTGGGGACATTACTCTGTGTAGGGTTCCATCTTTTGGATGGCATGTTAAGCGGGTGTCCTGACACTCTGTGTCCACTAAGGATCGCATGGCACTTATCATAAGAGTAAGGGTGTTAACCCCAGTGTCCTGGCTAAATTACCAATCTGGCCATCACGGTCACCTAATCATCCCCAACTTACATTTGGCTCAATCATTCCCCCTCTTCTTCCCTGTAACTATTCCCCAGGTTGTTGCTGTAAATGAGATTGTGTTCTCAGCCAGTTTACCTGGTAAAATAAATAAATAAAGCTGCCCTGGTCAACTGTAAGTGCTGTTATTGTGAAGTGGAAATGTCTAGGAGCAACAATGGTAGGCTACACAAGCTCACAGAATTGAAATGCTGAAGCGCATAGTGTGTAAACATTGTCTTTGCTCAGTTGCAACACCCCCTACCGAGTTCCAAACTGCCTCTGGAAGCAATGTCAGCACCAGAACTGTTCATCCAGCTTCATGAAATGGGTTTCCATGGCCAAGCAACCGCACACAAGCCTAAGATCGCCATGCGCAATGCCAAGTGTTGGCTGGAGTGGTGTTCATCTCGCCACCGTTGGACAGTTGAAATGAGCAGTAGAAATGCGTTCTCTGGAGTGATGAATCACGCTTCATCGTCTGACAGACAAATCTGGGTTTGGCGGATGCCAGGAGAATGGTACAAATGCATAGTGACAACTGTAAAATTTGGAGGTGGAATAATGGGGCTGTTTTTCATGATTCGGGCTAGGCCTCTTAACGCTACAGTATACAATGACATTCTAGATGATTCTGTGCTTCCAACTTTGTGGCAACAGTTTGGGGAATGCCCTTTCCTGTTTCGGCATGGCAATGCCCCCATGCACAAAGCGAGGTCCATAGAGAAATGGCTTGTTGAGATCCTTGTCGAAGAACTTGAATGCCCAGCACAGAGCCCTGACCTCAACCTCATCAAACACCTTTGGGATGAATTGGAACTCCAACTACGAGCCAGTCCCAAATGCCCAACGTCAGTGCCCGTGTTTCTAATACATTTTAAGATTTTTATAGTAGATGCTGTTGTGGCTGAATGGAAGCAAGTCCCCGCAGCAATGTTCCAACATTTAGTTGAAAGCCTTCCCAGAAGAGTGGAGTCTGTTATAGCAGCAAAGGGGAGACCAACTCCATATTAATGTCCATGCTTTTGGAATGAGATGTTCGAGGAGCAGGTGTCCACATACCTTTGGTCATGTCGTGTATCATTTTATTCAACATTTGGCTTGTAGATCGCTTTGAGTCTTTTTTAGGGTGACTTCGGTCAGACTGAACATTTCTGGAGTAACCATGGTAACAGTCTGATGTTTAGGCAATGTGACAGGCTGTTGACATGTTCTGCACATTCAGTTCAAATTTCACTCCAAAATCACTTCCAATATGAGAGACGGGTGTCATTCCAGCAGCCATCACCAGATCAGTCATCTTGAATTTGGTTAAGTTGTATTACTGTATTTAAATGTAGTTTGGAAACATCACACAGCATCTCAAATGGCACATTTAGCTACCTAGATCAGGGGTAGACAACCCTGTTCCTGGAGTGATGCAGGTACTGCAGGATGACATTCCAACTAGGCACCACATCTGACCAACGGAGCTAATTGGCCTAGATGATCATGGCATTTAGATCAACATTTCAGGTGCATTGATACTAGAAAGGGAGAATAACAGGTAGTTTTAATACTTTTCCAAAGCCATTAGTGAGTGAACTAAGAAGATGGCATTGTGGTGTGTGTGTGTGTGTGTGTGTGTGTGTGTGTGTGCGTGCGTGCGTGCGTGCGTGCGTGCGTGCGTGCGTGCGTGTGTACCATCAGGTAGATGAAAGCGGGTTAGAGTTCAATGGGCCTTTGTTGTGGTGGGAATTATTCAAAGTATTCCTACTACAGGCAATGTGTTAGGGTAATCTGCCTTGACAATTTCATCTTTCTGCTTTGATCATTGGTTGTTAGTAAGCAAGCAACATAATATATAGGCAAGCTTTACCTTGACTGGATGATGGGCATCAGCTCTTACAAAGATGTGTATTTGAAGTGCTTTGATAAATCAAAGGCTCCCCTCCATACAAAAATAACATTGAAAACACCACTTAGTTGAGTAATCTCACGCAATCAGGATCAAAAATGTTTTATACATAATGTTGCTGCTACCGTCTCTTATGACCGAAAAGAGCTTCTGGACATCAGAACTGGGATTACTCACCTCATATTGGACGAGGAATTCTTCTTCAATGAGTCGGACGCGAGAGATATACTACGGACAACCGACCAGGCCCAGATCCCTGTGATTTGCTGGAAAAGGAAACGTATGTTTCGCGGAAAGAGATGAGGATGCCTTGTGAGGATCAGGTGATGGGTGGCTAATCTGCCCTTGCCTCCCATTCCGCTAGCTGACGTTAAATCGCTGGAAAATAAATGGGACGAACTGAAAGCACGTATATCCTACCAATGGGACATTTAAAAACTGTAATATCTTGTGTTTCACCGAGATCCGCCATGCTGATCCTCAACACGGGGGCCCCACAGTGGTGCGTGCTAAATCCCCTCCTGTACTCCATGTTCACTCATGACTGCAAGGCTAGGCACGACTTCAACACCATCAATAAGTTTGCATATGACACAACAGTGGTAGGCCTGATCACCGACAACGATGAGACAGCCTATAGGGAGGAAGTCAGAGACCTGACCGTGTGGTGCAAGGACAACAACCTGTCCCTCAACATGATCAAGACAAAGGAGCTGATTGTGGACTACAAGGAAAAGGAGGACCTAGCACGCCCCCATTCTCATCGAAGTGGTTGTAGTGGAGCATGTTGAGAGCTTCAAGTTCCTTGGCGTCCACATCACCAACAAACTAACATGGTCCAAGCACACCAAGACAGTCGTGAAGAGGGCACGACAAAACCTATTCCCCCTCAGAAGACTGAAAAGATTTGGCATGGGTCCTCAGATCCTCAAAGGGTTTTACAGCTGCACCATCGAGAGCATCCTGACAGGTTGCTCTGGCCCCCCAATGGTGGAACAAACTCCCTCACGACGCCAGGACAGCGGAGTCAATCACCACCTTCCGGAGACACCTGAAACCCCACCTCTTTAAGGAATACCTAGGATAGGATAAGTAATCCTCCCCCCCTTTAAGATTTAGATGCACTATTGTAAAGTGACTGTTCTACTGGATATCATAAGGTGAATGCACCAATTTGTAAGTCGCTCTGGATAAGAGCGTCTGCTAAATGACTTAAATGTAAAAATGTAAATGTATCACTGCTCGATATGACAATTGCTTGGCCTCCTTACCGCAAGGCACTACAGAGGGTACCGGTACATATTGTTTCGTCCTCATTCAAACTTTTTATATGAAATCATACTGTTCAGAACTAGCATCACCTGTTATAATCTAGCTATCACTCTCTCCTTTCTGTTTTGAATGCTTTCCTGAAATAAACAAACATCTCATTTACAAAACCACTCTGCACTCCAAAGTGAAACGGATAACCAATCAGCAATTGACAGTAACTGTAGATTTGCCGGTCCTTTTTTATTTACAAGGAGTTAGCTTGTGTGAAATAAACATACTTTTTCTGTTGGTGTGCATCAGAGCATTCTAAAAAACACTCTGAATGTTCCCTAATTTAAACGGAATAATTGAGAGCGGGAAATAGATCATGTCCTAGTTGCACTCAACACGGTCCTTCTTTCCCAACTGGAGTAACCGATGTGTGAAAAAGACAACATTCTTGCTCTAATTAACATGTCTTGGGAACAGAAAACAAAAGGCTTCATTTTACAGCCATTGTCCCTGCAGAATAATGACTCCAATATAGAACAGCAACTACTGATGCAGTTATAGACCGTATAATATTCGGGCCAAACTGTACTGTAGGTAGTCATGATTCGGTGTCCATGAAGAACACCGTGATACGTTTTCACTGACTCCTTATAGTAGGTACTAAGTGCACAGTTGACTAGGTTGAGACTCCACAGCCAAACAATTGCAGGTCATCACTGCAACTTTGGACACACTCCTTCGATGACTGCAGCTGAGACATCCTCTCAGGCCTGCGAGCTCTTCATTTCATAGCCTGTATAGAATGGCCATTATGCTCTGTCATAAAAGGACTTGAAAGGGATATATCCACTTGCCACTCCACAGACAATCATGTACCAGGAGGGAGAAGATGGACTTGGCAGTAGCAGGATATGAGGCAATGCGATCTAAGGACTAGACGTTCGCTCAGCTTAGGGGATCATGTAGGTTCTCTCAGCCCAGGGAGGGTTCTCCCACAATGCCATTGTGCAGCGGTGCACAGCTGGGAAGCGAGGATAGCGAGTGTGTCCGTCTGATCTTGTGACTTGGCCCAGTGTGCCCTTAAAACACATTAGTCTCTGGGTTTTTAGCTATAGGTTTCAGTGGGGAGCTTGACTGTGGGGTATACAGTACCCACATCCCTCAGCGACTCTGCAGCATGAAGGAACAGACCCCTACAGGAGGGTTTTGACTAGGTGGTATACAGCGATGAACGCAAGTGATTGTTTCCATAACAGGTTAGGAGAATTAAGGTAGTAGGTTTGAGAATCAGGTTAAGGTTAGGAAAAAGGTTAGCGTGAGACTTAATGCTTTCCTAACCTGCTACGAAATGTCACTTCTGATCGTAGCTGTACTCCATCTCGTCACAACCCTGCAGGAGAGCATTCTGGTGATTAGACAGTGGTGCTTGAGCGGCTCCAGCTGACTTGCTGCAAAGCTGCAATCAGTCGGCCCTCACACTCTGATTTGCCTGCTGTGTGAGAGTTAGAAGGGGAAATGGGATCATGACTCAATGTTTGTTGTGGTTGACGAGGTTCATGAAAGCTGTACCATTAAATGCTATTCTACCTCTTGTGAGTATTTGTGTGATGTGAATTCATTCATCAAAAAGAATGACTGAAAGCATGCCTTTGAGCATACAGCGATATGTCTTTCACAGCAAAAAGATGATGCATGTTATACATCTTATCAACATCCCTGTTTAAGAGCTGAATTATGAGGCACTGTGCCACCCATAGACCTTGTCTGGTCGTACGTTGAACTCTGAGAAGGAGAGCGACTATGTGATCTATCTGATTAGAATCATAACTAAGCAGGTTTAAACTCTGCCTCTCTGACTCAGGCAGCTAAAGAACAGCGGATCAAGAAAGGGCACCTTGTCCCCGAGGTACAATATACCCAAGATCACATCTACCTTAGTCGTTGTACTTGCTCGAAGCTACGATACCAAGCCAATCTATAATAACCCACATTTAACATTTAAAATATATTGAGTACAATACTCATTCAGTTCCATTTGTACCAGATAGTTAAAGCAGTGGTTCATGCCTTGTCTTGTCAACCTGCATTTGTGTCCTCTCTCCTGCCACCATCTCCTCCTTCAGCACTGCTTTCCAGCCACAGTCTTGTCAGATAAATGAATGGCTTATCACTGGCTAATTTCATAATAGCCACTTATCGGTCTGCATGAGTTGGCATCACGTAATTGAAATGAGGCTGGGACATTGTCTCTCAGGAAGCCGGTGGAGAGGGTTCTTGAACAATGCCTCAGGGCCTCCAAGGAGATGTCTGTTCATTTTCTCTATCTCTCTTTCTTTCTCTCTCTCTCCCTGAGCGACGTGGACGTGTCTGCATGCCGCCTAAGCATGCAGACAGTGGGTCGCTATTTATCCTGTCATAGCTGTATAGTGTATATGAAGCTCACTTAGTGTATATGAAGCCCATTTTAAAACGGCATTATAAAGTGGTCTGGGACTTCTACTGACACTCGTGTTTTATGAAAGACGACGTTCCTCTTTGTATTTGAATAATTTGTGTAAAAATAAGCTTTGAAAGCCTTTCCATTAGTAAAAGGTCTGAAAATGGAGCAAACCTGTTTGGCCAATATAAAATGGTGTTTTTTCAATGCACTAAAAGTCTGAGTAGTTGTAATGCAAATGGCGAAAGCAGAAATACATCTGCTAATGTCAGTCAGCAATACAGTGAGAGAAATGGTGAGAAAGAGGAAAGGCTATATGGTAATATATTTGGCTGGAAATGAATGTGGTTTAATATCCCCTGTAGTGAGGCAATACGCCGCAATTCCCATCGGTGTTCTGCTGCATCTGTGTGAGATTAAGAAAACCTGCTCAAACTTCTTAATTCAACAGATAAACAAAGGGAGGGCATGTGTGCGTCAGTAAATGTACAGATTTACCTTGTTCATGAAACACCTGAACTTTCATTTTCATCACAAACTGCTGCTCCTGTTGCTGAACTTTGCAAAACACCAGACAATCTACTTGGTGATTATAGCTTCAGATGAGAGAGATAATGAGAAGTCCACCTCTTAAGTGCAGTGACTGACAGTGAACACATCTCTCCCATTGTTCTCCAGGAAAACACCACCCCAGGTTCAGATGATTTTTCTCTCAGGTGTGGGAGTTGTGACTGTTTTTAACAGAAGCAGTTGACCATGCTCGCCGCCCACTATAACCCCCACCCATGATTTGACATTTAAATGACAGAGTTGTCTCTCAAGCATGCCATGTGTGACAAAGCCTCCATTCTTATAAAACAAAAGTATTTAATAGAGCACTTTTGAGTAATGACCCCTTTGTGCCATGTAATGAGGTAAATTATGGATAGAGTCGCATCAGGAAATTATAGTGTGTCAGTCATCTCTGTCATTTCTACTTAAACACCCGCTTGATTTGTACTGGTCTCAGATCAGCTTCCATCTCTACAAGAGTGTGTGAGGGTGTTAGTCTGGCACAAACGTCTGCATTAAGAGCAGTTTGTTGTTTGTTAGTGCATTCTTCCTCTTTTTTTTTACAGCACAGTCACGATTTGTAGACATTGTCGTAGAAGTGTGATGTATTGATATAAGTACTGACCTCTATTGTCCATGCTAAACCTGTGTTGAGGTGAGTGAGTACAATACCACGTACAGAGGGGTGTAGGCTAAACTACAGAGAGTTAACATGACAGTGGTTGACTGGGGTAATATCTGTTCACTGGGGCGTGTAAGGTGAAGATAATGTGTGTTTGTCTTACAGTAAAGGAGGTTTACTGCCCAGGGGCTCCCCGAGCATCACGGTTCCCATCAGACTTCGCTGGAGGAAGTGCCAGTGCCATTACATGAACTACTAGCCTGTTGGTTGACAGAGCCTCAGAGAATAGGAAATGACTCAAATGTCTGCAGATAGCCATGCATTATTGAGTATTAGTGAATATACTGAAAGCTACAGGATAGTAGTTATTTGTCTCAGCCTCTGGGCTGTGTGGGTCTAACATGTTGGAGTGGTGTGACTCCACCTGCCGTGTATTCTCGTTACGAGAGCCATAATTACATCTCCAGCTAGCTGGTGTGATCACGTGTCTACCCGCCTAAAAATAACCTCACTCCCAACATACAATGGGGATAATGCCCATAGCTATAAATAGACTCACTGGAGGGCGGTAGGGGATTAAATCACCAGTTAGCGATGGCTGCCATAAGGAGGAGTTTCAACATTGAGCAATAGATTGATTCCAGTGCCGTCAGTGACATAGTAATCTGCATTGTGCAGTAATTAGTATCTGTCAGGTAAATGAGGCTCATCCCACTACTGTACTGTGCTATTCCCCACCAATGGGAATCCTCCTCTGTAAGTTGCCACAGGAATGGTTTGATTAAGATTAAAATGAAGAAAATAGGAAATGAAGGCGGGTAGCCTAGCGGTTAAGAGCGTTGGGCTGGTAACGGAATAGTTGCTGGTTTGAATCTCCGAGCTGACTAGATGAAAAACCTGTCAAAGTGTCCTTTAGCAAAACATTTAACCATAATTGCTTCTGTACGTCGCTCTGGATAAGAGCGTCTGCTAAAATAGTTTGAATGGGTTGTTTCACTTTAGCCGATAGGACCAATAGATGCTCATATTGCGCAGGCGCCACTCTCAGGTCGCAGACAATACTGCTTTCAGGACCAAAGACAGTGTCCTTATGCAGATCCATGTATATGACATGCACCTCTCCATGGCAGCCATTTTTCTGTCCTTATTGTACCCCATGTCCCCCTCCCTATGCATTAATTCAAATGGGCCATTGAGCCCCTGCTGGAGTGTTGATAAGACTCCTGAGAGCTCCGCTAATGCAGTCTGTACACTGCTCCTACCTGCCACAGCGAAGTCCTCATTATTAATGCATGAGGGCAATTCCACAGTAACGGAGTGATGCTGAGACTGACTTTTCACCAAAAAAATGTATGCCAAGCAAAAACCGTTGATTGTGAAGTTTTACAAGCCACACACCTACAGAATATGCAGAAGTCTACTTTTAACAATTGCCTCTGAACATTTTACTAACCCTCAACCTAAACTCAGCAAAAAAAGAAACATCCTCTCACTGTCAACTGTGTTTATTTTCAGCAAACTTAACATGTGTAAATATTTGTATGAACATAACACGATTCAACAACTGAGACATAAACTGAACAAGTTCCACAGACATGTGACTACCAGAAATGGAATAATGTGTCCCTGAACAAAGGGGGGTCAAAATCAAAAGTAACAGTCAGTATCTGGTGTGGCCACCAGCTGCATTAAGTACTGTAGTGCATCTCCTCCTCATGGACTCCTCATGCACCAGATTTGCCAGTTCTTTCTGTGAGATGTTACCTCACTCTTCCACCAAGGCACCTGCAAGTTCTTTTTACATTTTTTGGGGGGAATGGCCCTAACCCTCACCCTCCGATCCAACAGGTACTAGACGTGCTCAATGGGATTGAGATCGGGGCTCTTCGATGGTCGTGGCAGAACACTGACATTCCTGTCTTGCAGGAAATCATACACAGAACGAGCAGTATGGCTGGTGGCATTGTCATGCTGGAGGGTCATGTCAGGATGAGTCTGCAGGAAGGGTACCACATGAGGGAGGAGGATATCTTCCCTGTAACGCACAGCATTGAGATTGACTGCAATGACAACAAGCTCAGTCCGATGATGCTGTGACACACCACCCCAGACCATGACGGACCCTCCACCCCCAAATCGATCCCGCTCCAGAGTACAGTAGCGCTCATTCCTTCGATGATAAACGCGAATCCGACCATCACCCCTGGTGAGACAAAACCACGACTCGTCAGTGAAGAGCACTTTTTGCCAGTCTTGTCTGGTCCAGCAATAGTGGTTTTGTGCCCATAGGCGACGTTCTTGCCGGTGATGTCTGGTGAGGACCTGCCTTTAACAGGCCTACAAGCCCTCAGTCCAGCCTCTCTCAGCCTATTGCGGACAGTCTGAGCACTGATCGAGGGATTGTGCATTCCTGGTGTAACAAGGAGAGTTGTTGTTGCCATCCTGTACCTGTCCCGCAGGTGTGATGTTCAGATGTACAGATTCTGTGCAGGTGTTGTTACATGTGGTCTGCCACTGAGAGGAAAATCAGCTGTCCATCCTGTCTCCCTGTAGATCTGTCTTAGGTGTCTCACATTACGGACATTGCAATTCATTGCCCTGGCCACATCTGCAGTCCTCATGCCTAAATGCAGTATGCATAAGGCACGTTCACGCAGATAAGCAGGGACCCTGGGCATCTTTCTTTTGGTGTTTTTCAGAGTCAGTAGAAAGGCCTCTTTAGTGTCCTAAGTTTTCATAACTTTGACCTTAATTGCCTACCGCCTGTAAGCTGTTAGTGTCTTAACGAACATGCATGGGAAACCCTTTACAAGGGAGATCTGTGAAGTTATTTGGATTTTTACGAATTATCTTTGAAAGACAGGGTCCTGAAAAATGGACGTTTCTTTTTTTGCTGAGTTTATGTTGGTTATTGAACTACAATAAGTGAAGTGGATCAAAATCAAAAACAGAATGACGGGAACAGAATGACATTGTGGGTCTTTGATCTGTACTATACAGAAATACATAATTCTGAATGTCATTGTCTTCACTGTGTTGTATCTTAAATAGGTACACAAAGGTAGAAAAATGTAATATCCTCTTTTTCATGCTTGGGTATTATTCTACACACGGGCTATTATTGTAATGAAATCTGCCAACCAAACAAGACCAAATTTGCAGTGGTGGAAAAAGTACTCAATTGTCATACTTGAGTAAAAGTAAAGATAGAGAATGACTAGTGGTTAGAGCATTGGACTAGTAACTGAAAGGTTGCAAGATCAAATCTCCGAGCTGACAAGATACAAATCTGTCCTTCTGCCCCTGAACAAGTCGGTTAACCCACTGTTCCCAGGCCGTCATTGAAAATAAGAATTTGTTCTTCACTGACTTGCCTAGTTAAATAAAGGTAAAATAAAAACAGTAGCGTGAAGAAGAGTAGAGTATATTACAGTCCAATAGAGTAATATACTCTACTCTACTTTTCTTTACTTCATGCGTGCTCTACTGTACTTTACTGTACTGGGCTCTACTGTACTGGACTCTACGGTACTGTGCTCTACTGTACTGTGCTCTACTATGATCTACTGTGCTCTACTGTACTGTACTATGATCTACTGTGCTCTACTGTGCTGTACTGTGCTCGATTGTACTGTGCTTTGCTATGATCTACTGTGCTCTACTGTACTGTGCTCTACTGTGCTGTACTGTGCTTGATTGTACTGTGCTTTGCTATGATCTACTGTGCTCTACTGTACTGTGCTCTACTATGATCTACTGTGCTCTACTGTGCTGTACTGTGCTCGATTGTACTGTGCTTTGCTATGATCTACTGTGCTCTACTGTACTGTGCTCTACTGTGCTGTACTGTGCTCGATTGTACTATGCTTTGCTATGATCTACTGTGCTCTACTGTACTGTGCTCTACTGTGCTGTACTGTGCTCGATTGTACTGTGCTTTGCTATGATCTACTGTGCTCTACTGTACTGTGCTCTACTATGATCTACTGTGCTCTAATGTGCTGTACTGTGCTCGATTGTACTGTGCTTTGCTATGATCTACTGTGCTCTACTGTACTGTGCTCTACTGTGCTGTACTGTGCTCGATTGTACTGTGCTTTGCTATGATCTACTGTGCTCTACTGTACTGTGCTCTACTGTGCTGTACTGTGCTCTGCTGCAAAATATTTTTCAGACACTCCATTACCAAGTTAGTAACAGAGGGACTCCTTTTAATCACTTAATAATATTTATATTTGCCTTTACTTGTTATTTCTGTGAACTTTCAGAATTCTCCCTCCTCACGAAGGAGAGAAATTAGACTATCTAAAAGATATGTGGGGTTTTGGTAACAGAATGACAAGACGGTAGACAATATTTCTTAAACTTACGGAAGGCAAATCATTTCTGCAAAACTAAATATAAATGTTGATATTAGTTGGCAGGGGTCTTTTCTTCAACATTATTCTGTTTGTATGTGTTTCTAATACATTTGAAGACTTTTATAGTAGATGTTTTTTAAGACCCATTTTCCCATCTGTGTGACCAGACATCAAAACCCTTGTTTATTCCGCATTTTTAGAATAGGAAACATATCTATGCCTTCGTTTCCCAAAAATATAGACTCTTTAGTTTTCAATGAACACCAACGTTGGTATGCTCCTACAAACTTCACATGTTGTTTCTCATGGGTCATTTTACATGGAAATGAGCATCAGGCAGCACACTAAAGAGTCCAGAACGTTCCGGGCAAGGCCGAGCCTGAGGAGGCCGGAAACGGCTCATAAAATGATCTTAATTTAGTCAACATTTTTCTGCTGATGAAAATGCTAACTTGTAGTTTATTCAAGGTTTAAAAACGCTTCATAAGTTTGTAATTTCCACATTAAAATGTCAGACTTGATTTGCCCTAATGAAAAATGTATTAACCCCTTCAAAGACATGTCCATTAATTATTATCCGCATAATAATTCACATTTCCTTTTGCTGCAGGATTATTTTCCTGCTGTAGCAAACTGTCTCTAATTAAGATCCTACATCTGTACCTTTTTGTTTGTTTTATGAGCCATCAAACATCTCAAGACCACATAATGTGATTACACATCTCATTACACCACCCACTTTCAATAAAGAGCCTCCAGGGGCAAGTTTTGGAAGCAGGGAATGTGCAATTAAGACACTCTCCGAGAGGCCCTGATCAAACCCATGGATCTGAATATTAGTGTGTTCTGCTGGGGATAACCTTAGGCCTACTTGTTAGCTCTATCTGTGTTTATGTAAGCTTGAAACCAATTCAGGCAGCTCAGCCTCTGTTTTGTAAAGGCTTGGCGTTGCCCATGGCTATATTCAATTGTTACTTTGATGGCATTTCTCCTGTTAAACAACAATATTAAAAATCAAATATAAATATTAAATATATGCCATCATACATTACCTGTGGTCCTATGAAGGAGAAGGAACGGAATATATATATTTTCCATCAACTGTTGCCCAAGGATTTCCTATGTTTTCAATGTAGATCTAAACCCCTCTTATTTGGCATGAACTGAAACACAACATCCTATCAATACTGTCAGGAAGGCACACTACAGGCACTTTGGACTTGGGTTTGGGCTGGAGGGCAAAAGTGGGAGGCATCTTCATATGGCTCCTGAAGAACGTTTCTGCTCTCAGGCAGACAATCCAGCCCCTCTTATCCCTCTCCCAAAGAGGGCGGAGACGACAGACAATCCAGACCCTCTTATCCCTCTCCGAAAGAGGGCGGAGCCAACAGACAATCCAGCCCCACTTATCCCTCTCCCAAAGAGGACTGAGCCGACGGACAATCCAGCCCCTCTTATCCCTCTCCCAAAGAGGACTGAGCCGACAGACAATCCAGCCCCTCTTATCCCTCTCCGAAAGAGGGCGGAGCCGACAGACAATCCAGCCCCTCTTATCCCTCTCCGAAAGAGGGCGGAGCCGACAGACAATCCAGCCCCACTTATCCCTCTCCCAAAGAGGACTGAGCCGACGGACAATCCAGCCCCTCTTATCCCTCTCCCAAAGAGGACTGAGCCGACAGACAATCCAGCCCCTCTTATCCCTCTCCGAAAGAGGACTGAGCCGACAGACAATCTAGCCCCTCTTATGCCTCTCCGAAAGAGGGCGGAGCTGACAGACAATCCAGCCCCTCTTATCCCTGTCCCAAAGAGGACTGAGCCGACAGACAATCCAGCCCCTCTTATCCCTCTCCCAAAGAGGACTGAGCCGACAGACAATCCAGCCCCTCTTATCCGTCTCCGAAAGAGGACTGAGACAACAGACAATCCAGCACCTCTTATCCCTCTCCCAAAGAGGCCTGAGCCGACAGACAATCCAGCCCCTCTTATCCCTCTCCGAAAGAGGACTGAGCCGACAGACAATCCAGCCCCTCTTATCCCTCTCCGAAAGGGGGCGGAGCCGACAGACAATCCAGCCCCTCTTATCCCTCTCCCAAAGAGGACTGAGCCGACAGACAATCCAGCCCCTCTTATCCCTCTCCGAAAGAGGACTGAGACAACAGACAATCCAGCCCCTCTTATCCCTCTCCCAAAGAGGACTGAGACGACAGACAATCCAGCCCCTCTTATCCCTCTCCCAAAGAGGGCGGAGCCAACAGACAATCCAGCCCCTCTTATCCCTCTCCGAAAGAGGACTGAGCCAACAGACAATCCAGCCCCTCTTATCCCTCTCCCAAAGAGGACTGAGCCGACAGACACTCCAGCCCCTCTTATCCCTCTCCCAAAGAGGACTGAGACAACAGACAATCCAGCCCCTCTTATCCCTCTCCCAAAGAGGACTGAGCCGACAGACAATCCAGCCCCTCTTATCCCTCTCCCAAAGAGGACTGAGCCAACAGACAATCCAGCCCCTCTTATCCCTTTCCCAAAGAGGACTGAGCCGACAGACACTCCAGCCCCTCTTATCCCTTTCCCAAAGAGGACTGAGCCGACAGACAATCCAGCCCCTCTTATTCATCTCCGAAAGAGGACTGAGCCGACAGACAATCCAGCCCCTCTTATCCCTCTCCCAAAGAGGACTGAGCCGACAGACAATCCAGCCCCTCTTATCCCTCTCCCAAAGAGGACTGAGACGACAGACAATCCAGCCCCTCTTATCCCTCTCCCAAAGAGGACTGAGACGACAGACAATCTAGCCCCTCTTATCCCTCTCCCAAAGAGGGCGGAGCCGACAGACAATCCAGCCCCTCTTATCCCTCTCCTAAAGAGGGCGGAGACAACAGACTAGTCGATTGTATATGATGCACATGTCTGTGGAGCCTCCTGGGCATATGGTGACTGCAGGCTCATCTCTAAGGGCATAAGCAGATATCAGATGGCTGGAGGTCTGGATCCACTGATAATAAGAAGTGGCTCCCCGCCATCAGAGGTGGGCCTACAGTTCAAGACCTATGTGCTCGGTATACCCTTAAGAGGATTGAACCCTTTAAAGCTACTTTAGTCCCCCACCACCTGCAGTTGTCTCTAAGCATTTGGTGTAAATCTGATTTACCTTAAAGGTAGACCCAGTGAAACGATGTTGCAACGAAGAGCACTGCAGTTATTGAGATGAGCACAATGCAAGACTTTGTGTTTGTAATGTAGTGCATTCAACGGCATCTTGCTGAATCTACCTTAAAGATATGGCAAATTATTAGCGGTAAATATGGCCAGTATCACTCCAAATGATATACATTATCTGGCATTAGATGAGAAGAATGCGATATGATTGTGATAATTTCATTTAATGACCTGATTAAACCTTGGCTTAAGCTTCTCCTTTGAGTATTTGCTGCTCGTTTACTTGACAGACTAGATAATAATGACAAATCCCCATTAAGTCAATCATGCACATTGTGCATACAGAGGATTGCCTCACATTTCGTCTAATGGCTCATCTCCTGAACTCAATTTCCATATAACAAAAATAAATGATTAGTATTAGTAATCTGCCAATAAAATCCCAGCACAGCGACACAGCCTCCCAAGATGAGGGATGGAAAGAGATGGAAAGAGATAGAGAGAGAGAGGGACCAGAGAGAGAGACCAGAGAAAGAGGGATATATGGAGGGAGAGAGAAGATTAGCAAGTCAAACAGCCTGAGGAGCGGTGGGCCCTCATTGACCCAGTGCGTACCTGGGGTCACCTTGATTGGAAGGAAGAGAGAGTATAGGTTTACTGGGAGTGCATGATGCACAGCCCTGGAAGTGGAATCCAATCTGGCTGACTTCAAGCACACTTTGCCTAATTTACAGGAAATGGTAAACTCATGGCCTCTTATGATTAAAATTCAGTTGGAATGTCAGTTTGGAACCTTGCTGTTGAATGATTTCCTAACACTCCTGTTGATGCCTATCAGTAGTTTCAGAAGAAAGTTCTTTGTTTCTGGACATGCTGAGCCTGTTATCGAACACACAAATGCTGATGCTCCAGATACTCAATAGTCTAAAAAAAAAAAGCCAGTTTTATTGCTTCTTTAATTAGAACAACAGTTTTCAGCTGTGCAAACATAATTGCAAAAGGGGTTTATAATGATCAATTAGCCTTTTAAAAGGATCAACTTGGATTAGCTAACACAACGTCCCATTGGAACACAGGAGTGATGGATGCTGATAAATCAAATCAAATCCAATTTTATTTGTCACATACACATGGTTAGCAGATGTTAATGCGAGTGTAGCGAAATGCTTGTGCTTCTAGTTCCGACAATCCAGTAATAACCAACAAGTAATCTAACTAACAATTCCAAAACTACTGTCTTATACACAGTGTAAGGGGATAAAGAATATGTACATAAAGATATATGAATGAGTGATGGTACAGAGCAGCATAGGCAAGATACAGTAGATGGTATCGAGTACAGTATATACATATGAGATGAGTATGTAACCAAAGTGGCATAGTTAAGTTGGCTAGTGATACATGTATTACATAAGGATGCAGTCGATGATATAGAGTACAGTATATACGTATGCATATGAGATGAATAATGTAGGGTATGTAACATTATATAAGGTAGCATTGTTTAAAGTGGCTATTGATATATTTTACATTTCCCATCAATTCCCATTATTAAAGTGGCTGGAGTTGAGTCAGTGTCAGTGTCAGTGTGTTGGCAGCAGCCACTCAATGTTAGTGGTGGCTGTTTAACAGTCTGTTGGCCTTGAGATAGAAGCTGTTTTTCAGTCTCTCGGTCCCAGCCCCTCTTGATAATGGGCCTCTGTACGATTATATAGATATTCCATTTCCAGCAACAATAGTCATTTACAACATGAACAATGTCTACACTGTATTTCTTATCAATTTGATGTTATTTTAATGGACAAAAAATGTGCTTTAAAAAAAAAAAATTATGACACTTCTCGGTGACCCCAATCTTTTGAACGGTAGTGTAGGTATTTTTGAAATACCCCAGTACACGGTATAAACGGTATATTATCCAAACCTACATCCAATTAGCATGACTGTAAAGCCCAACATTCTAATCTGAATGTCCCCCCTAATGGCTAGTAAATTGCATGGTTTCCAGCCAAACATTCTTCCCGAACCATCCATCGCTGTCCTTCTGGGGGAATCAAATCATGTTTCATAGAAAAATCAATTCAGCTTTAGAAATTCTTGTAATTATTTGTCAGTATTATGTCCGTGGAGAATGTGTGTCACGTTGAACACCTTACACATTATGTCTGGGGTTTGAATCCCGGTGACCTCTCTCTGTTGTGTCTTTTCTGTGTAAAACGGGTTTAATTATGTGAGCGAGTGCTTTGCCAGACAAAACAGATCAATGTGAAGGCCGATGGGTTGAGCCAACAGCATGCAGAGCATTACTAATAAGACAGGGCGATGATGGGAATATTTAAAGGTCTATACATTTCATAGATCAACAACAATGTCTCATCTCAAAGAGCATCGATCACAGTTCATCATTTTGATGTCATTCAGCTTTTCATCCACATCAAGGTGTTCCTGGAGACATCATATTGATTGGAAGAAAGAATGCTTCAATAGCAACGTTGATCGCTTGAATCGTCTCTTAATTATTTTGCAATTAATGAATCTATTGTAGTCCGTGGCTGTTGTTTTGTTTGTGTGCGTATCCGAGGAACATGCCGAGTCACCTCTGGCGCGACTCTGAGAAAGGAAGCATCGACGTGGAGAGGAAAACTAGATTAGCGATGCATGCCATTTGTCCGACGGAAATATGGTCAGTGATCCTCTTGACAGGCCGTGTTGCTACTCTGACTGTGGTCTCAATTTCCTCTACTTCCTTCACCTGATGGGGAAGCTGTGCCTCTCACAGAGAAGACCTCAGAAGTGTAATTTGGACACTGCACCTCTCATTTCCATGCAGATGCATTTGGCCTCGTTTTGGTCATTTCTCGTCCTCCCGCCTGTCGCCCGTCTCGTCTCCCTCGCTTCCCTCGCAGCATCATCTGGGGCAGGTCTGGCCTCGTCATCCAGCCGTTGACAACCACGCGAGCTGACAGCCACCCACTCGGACCCGCCGTCTATGCTGTATGTGCCGTAACACCTCCTGATCCACCTACATCCCTAACCCCCCCCCATGGCACTGCTGTGTCACATCATCCATCAGGCTGTCATTGACTGTCGACCGGACCAGGAATGCCACGGATCTGTAAACAATGGAGTGAGAGACGCGGCCGTCCCTGTGTCCCGTGCAGCAGGCCAAGCAGGCCTCTCCTCCTGGATGACTCACTCTCCCCCACCCCACGCCAGAGGGTGGACACACAAAGACACAGACGGAAGCTACTTCTGATCAGCACACCGTCAGGTGGAAATGACTAACACCTCTTGATGCATGTTGTTTATGTGTCTGCACACCCTGCAGGAACCACGAGAATGATCAATGAACTATGTTACTCTGTGATGAGGGAATGATGTCATTATATCAATAGGGAGGAACTGATAGAGTGGAGGGGTTGTTCTTGTCAACATGCTTAAACTGAGATGTTGAAAGGATTCTTCTCAGGCTGTCTGGCAACTGCAAACCTAAATCCTCATTATAGCATAACCATAGGCAAAATGTATTTCTCTCAAACCATCACCACTTTTCTGGAGCGGTGATACACATAAGAACTCATGGCGAGAAGGATTACATTTTTTATTTTCTATTATACCGGAACATTTGAGTTGTCCAAATTATTTTCAAAAATCGTGATGAACCCCCCCAACTCAGGACTGACGAGGTGATTTTGTGGTTTTCACTCTGAGGTGATGAAATGAAGACGGTGACAGTTTTATTGGGTTGTAATATTTTCTCTATTAGGGCGGAAAGACTTCAGGTGTCTACGGATGGATTGGCTGTTGATGACTGCATGCAGAAACAGGCATGCACACTTTCATTACCCACTCGGACAAACAGTAATCTGTCCGTGCAGATGGCCGAAGGGGGGATTCATTTACTTTTTTATTAGTCTGTCACTTTTTTCCTCCACCACATGATTAATATTGTCACTTTGATTTTCTCGTCAGGATATTAAATTATAGAGACCATGTGACTGCAGACCGTGGAAGCACAACTAGGGGTGAATGACATTATGTCAATCCCCTGTGCCAACTTCATATTGCCCCCTCCCCACCCCTTCCCTCTTAGTCTCTGAAGTCTAACCTCCAGAAAATCTAATGTTACTGTCGGGCCAGCCAGGGCCTGTTGGAGCGTAGTGGGTTGAGGTGCTGGCTGGGGCTTGGCCAGGCTGCCGCTGGGCCAGGCTGCCGCTGGGCCAGGCTGCCGCTGGGCCAGGCTGTATGTGAAGGCCAGTGGGGAGGGTACAGCTGGTGTCCCCACTGTGGAACGCACAGCCAGGCCAACTCTGCTGACGGGCATTCAGCCCAGAGCCACTGAGCTGCCGTATGCCCTCCAAAGGGGATGGGTCCGGCCCCCCCTCTGCAATCAGCGCAGAGATCTATGGCCAAAGCCAATAATATAGTAGAGCAATTCCACATTAACGGAGTAACACAGAGACTCAGATTCTTCACTTTAAAAAACAACTCTAGGACTACTTGGAACATTTGCTACAGATTTTGTTTTACAAAAATACATTTACTTGAAGAACAGTGCAGACGCATCGTTTTGTAAGAGAATGACGGCACAAACAGCACAAATCATCGTTCTTCAAGTAAATTTGTTTTTGTACATTTTTCTGTGGAAATAGTTAAAAGTAGTCCTTGTGCGTGGTGCTGTATGATTTGTTTAACTAAACAATCGTTGTTTTTTATTTGACAAAAAAAAGTGAACAATCTGAGTCTGTGTCACTGTGTTACTGTGGAATTGTCCAATACACAGTTCATTAAACTCCGTTTGAGATGAGGAATTTGAATGGCCACAAAGTTCCAAGGCAATTACATGTAAGTATGACTATTCTAATGTTTCTCTACCAATGTCTCTGTGTAACTGTGGTGTGTGGTAGGAGGATGACCTTGGTGTGTGGGAGGTGGGGATAGCTCAGCAGGGAGCTTGGTGACTCACCTACAGAGAGAAGCTTTGGAATTTGGGAATCATGGTTGTAAATCGTGATTCTCGAACGGGTGTCTTTTGAAGAAATTGGACATTGGGCAATTACTGGATGTAATGGGGCTTGCATATGAAAATGTTCATTGCCTTTTGTGAATGAATTAGACCAGGGGAAGCTTGATTTCTAGTTGAATTCATACATCTGTTATGTTGATGTGCATTGTCAAATATAATAGATATAGTCATGTGCCTGTGTTCATGTAAATGACCTTATTATGTAGAGTAAAGATATAGACTGAAAGGCAAAGGAAATCAAATTGACATTTGTATGGAGGGGGGTTCAAGCTGTCATTGCCAAGGTCACCCATACCAAAATGGCTACTGATCTTTACCATTCTGAACGACTAGCTTTTGTCATCATGTTGTTATAGCCGCTGACCAGGCAGCTGTTGGTGCTACACACCAAAGTTAGTTAGAGAGGACTTCCATTGGTACCCTCCCATCCCAGAGTTCACAGAGACTGTTTCCTGAGAGTGCACTGTAGGTATTTGTGATGACTATCTATACGAGGAAAGCAGTTGTTCCGAGACACCACCAGGAGTCTAACGGCTTCTAACTGAGGATGCACAGTGTATCTACATGGATACTGTATGTAACATATTTGGGCCTGTCACGCCCTGGTCGTAGTATTTTGTGTTTTTCTACATGTATTTGGTCAGGCCAGGGTGTGACATGGGTTTTTGTATGTGGTGTGTAGATAGTGGGATTGTAGCTTAGTGGGGTGTTCTAGGTTAGTCTATGGCTGTCTGAAGTGGTTCTCAATCAGAGGCAGGTGTTTATCGTTGTCTCTGATTGGGAACCATATTTAGGCAGCCATATTCTTTGGTTGTATTGTGGGTGATTGTCCTGAGTGTCTTGATGTCCTTGTGCTGTGTTAGTTGACACATGTATAGGCTGTTTTTGGTTTTCGTTTTGTTTATTGTTTTGTAGTGTTTGTGTTTATTCGTGTTTATGTTGTCTGATTAAACATGGATCGCAATATACACGCTGCAGTTTGGTCCGACTCTCCTTCACCATATGAAAACCGTGACAGGGCCGATGTCAAAGTAAATCCTAAAAGGGTCAGCTACGTTATTAAACATGATGCCCATTCACCACTCAGGCGAGTTCTGTGCGGAAAATACTACTTGGTTTGCCCCCTTATACTTTGAATTTCAACTAGAGATGTTTTGAATAAATAAAGCATGGCAGAGTAATAGAAGTGAAATGATTTTACTCGTACTGTTCATAGTGATTGAGTTATTTTGTTTTCCTCTCCTCCTGGATGACTCACTCTCCCCCACGCCACGCCAGAGAGGGGACACAAAGACACCGACAGAAGCTACTTCTGATCAGCACACCGCCAGGTGGAAATGACTAACACCTCTTGATGCATGTTGTTTATGTGTCTGCACACCCTGCAGGAACCACGAGAATGATCAATGAACTATGTTACTCTGTGATGAGGGAATGATGTCATTATATCAATAGGGAGGAACTGATAGAGTGGAGGGGTTGTTCTTGTCAACATGCTTAAACTGTAAATCCTCATTATAGCATAACCATAGGCAAAATGTATTTCTCTCAAAACACCGCCACGTTTCTGGTGCGGTGATGCACATATGTAAGAACTCATGGCGAGAAAGATGAGAATTTTCGAAATTATACCGGAACATAAGAGTTGTCCAAATTGTTTAAAGAACCGTGTTGAACCCCGTCCACTCAGGACATGCGAGGTGATTTTGTGGTTCTCACTCTGAGGTGAAGAAATGACAACTTGGTTTGCCCCTCTGTCTTCTGAATTTCAACTAGAGCCCTTTTGATAATGCATAGAACATGTAAGGAAATGTAATGATTTTACTCGTGCTGTTCATAGTGATTGTTATTTTCTTTTCAATATGACATCTCCAGATTGAGATTAGCCCCTTTTCACTCCCAGAATGCCCCAAGGCTGTGTTTGACACTGTGTGTGTGGGAACATGAAAGGAGTCAGAACGCTCTCCTGCTTAGCCCTCCTTCATGACCTTTCAGCCCAGCCAGCTCTGCTCCTCATTCAATCCCCTATTGATTCCTTACTGGTATTTCAGAGATTTTGATTTGAGGCACAGAGGAACACTTTCTTGAATGGTGAACTACTGTATATTTCCTTTGTGAATTCCATCTACTTATAAACGTAAGGATCCACTACGTCCATGTTGCATAATGAGGTATTGTATGCAATTTCCTGTAAAAATATATACTTCCAGCAAAGTTATCATGGTGCCCAGTGTTACACATCCTCATCAAATAACTTTCCTGAAGGATACAGAGCAGACCAGAGGATAGCACTTATTAGATGGTGTTGCTGATCTCCTTCCAGGCTGTCTCAAAATGAATGAAGGCGGGCTGGTATAACATGGAGTGTCTGGGTCAGAGTCATGACCCATTCATCATTTTAATGAAAGATTGCCTTGCAGTGTTTTTCAAGCTCCTCTATGGATGAGCCCTCCCTTCCTCTCTGGGGAAATCATGTCTCCTTCATGGGCATGATCTGATGGGACGTGTGTGTGTGTGTGTGTGTGTGTGTGTGTGTGTGTGTGTGTGTGTGTGTGGTTTCTGTATGCATGGAAATTCACACACACACACACACAGACACACACAGACACACACTCACACAGCTCCCAAAGGGGGAATTTTTGGGAGTGTCCTTGCTTGTCATTGATGGTGTGCCCTGCGATGTTGGGCTCAGACGCAGGAGGGGATGTTATGTGTGCTGAGAGGGTCAGCTTACTTCACAACTGCCAGAGCAGAGCACGACAGATCCCCCGTCCCTAGCATCTCCCCTCGGCTCAACCAATCACAGCCAAGGACTCTGTGATGTAGCGCCCCTCTCACTTGAGGGATTCCGAAGGAACTGCCACGTGACGACGGTCCGCTTAAACAGCCCAGTCTCTCCCTTCTCTCTCTTTCTCCACCTCCTCCCTCTCACCCTTTCCCTCTCTCTCTCTCAGCCCAGCGCTCGCTGCATCCACTGTCGTTTCTAACGGGGGATAATAGAGCGCCACCCGTACTGCTCCCTCAACTCTGGCCACAAAATAAAGGTGGCAGACGGTGACAGCATCAGCATCAGCATTAGCAGCAGAAGGCTCCTCTCTGCTCTCCTCCTCCTCTTGTCTGAGACTCCTCCTCTCTCTCTCTCTCTCTCTCTCTCTCTCTCTCTCCTAGAGACTCCCTCGTTCCCTCCAGATGAGATCTTCTCCACATCCGGACGGACAGATCGGGAGCTGACAGCATGCTGTGCCAGGTAAAATGAGACATTCCTTCTCTGGGGTACCGCAAAAGTTATGGGCATGAGTAGCTTGGAGGTGGGGGAGGGGCTGTGTTTGTTTGGGTGAGTGTGATTGCTATCTGATTGATATTGAGAAGAGGAGTGGAGGGAGAGGGGCATGGGAAGTCTACTCTCTGACAACTCCCACCCTTTTGCTGTGGCACCATTTTTGGCGCCCATTTCTGTGTGGCTGCGCCCCAGCGGGCGAGGTGTTGCCGTGGTTATTAGGAGATGGCAGTGTGTACAGGTTGAGATGAGGTGATATAAGCAGAAAGGTGAGTAGCTGGAGGCACGGCTCTGGTTGGGAAACAGAGACCACTGTGTTGATGTCTGGGTGGATGGATGGAGGGATGAGGTGGAGGGAAGGGGGCGGAAGACGAGCAGCTGCTTTCATCCTGGAGAAGCTAATCTCTCTCACCATCAGATGAAATGGCCCGGCTGTGGCTCCGTCTTTTCCTCCTCCATCCGTCACGTGATGGGTTTATCTTTGGCATGACTTGCTTAGGGAGGAACGGAGCACACTATTGATTCGGAAAAGAGCTATAATGACATTTGGAACAGGGAGCCAGGCGTTGATCTCAATCCTTTAACCCCTTAGTTGTGCTGCTTCCTGTTTCTGCACAGGTGTGTGGGATGAACCTAATATACATTCAGTATCTTCTTTGCACAGCAGTGTATGGCTGTTGATAAGATTGAAAAGCCGTTGCGAGCCCTCGAGCTGCAAACGTCTGTCATTGTCGTGATTGTTGGAAACCCCCAATAGGATAGCTTCTTATCACCACTCTCAGGTGGCGTCAGGTCCTCTAACATGGGGCCTTTGCAACAGTGAACACAGGTACTGTGATATCCCCATGTACTGAGCCCAGTGTGAAACATGTCAAGCATATCCCTAGTTAATGTACTGTTCCTCTCTCTCTCTGACAAACAAGGCATGGGCACAGGTCGCCTGTTTCCCCGCCCGCCCATTATTACCTCGTATCTCAGGTGGTGTGGATAAGCCCGTTGCTATGAGAGTCCACCCGAGAGAGACTACCGAGCGGGTTTGCTCAGCTGTAGCCCTGGGCTCATGCAATTGAGACTCTCAGCCCCAGCCTACCTCGGTCGCTGTGAATATATTAGCCGGGAGGTGCCCATGTCAAACTGTTGCCAGGTGATAGCAGCGAGAAGGGAAGCAACTCTCCCTCCTGCCCTCCCTCCCTCCCTCCCGCCACCTCTCCCAAATCACAATTACCTCCCCAGCTCATTTCCCCAGACAGCAACTTGTTGTTTACATACTGTCTGGGAGAGCTTTGCAGACGCTTCGTTTCATAACCACTAACTGAATCAGATGTGATAGGGGAAGATGGGGCTGGTCTCTAGCTGGTGGATGCCATGTTCACTGTGTTATTGTGATGACTTATTGAAACACAACAGGCAGAGAATACTTCTGTCATTCACCGGTCATATGGGAATACAGGAAACACCGTCGGGGTAGATCTGTGTGACATGCTTTTTCCATCCATTTACATTTATATTTGAGTCATTTAGCAGACACTCTTATCCAGAGCGACTTACAGGAGCAATTTTGGTTAAGTGCCTTGCTCAAGGGCACATTGACAGATTTGTTTCACCTAGTCTGCTCTGGGATTTGAACCAGCATCCTTTTGGTTACAGGCCCAATGCTTTGCTACCTGCCACCACAATAAGGCCAATTAGGCCAATAATCCAATAAGGCCTCGAGAAAGCCAAACAAGACGATGTTCGTGAGAGCAACAACCACCCAACCAGAGAGGGAGGGGCAGATGTTGACCTTAAATAAATCAAGCATCCCCTCTGTCGCCGGAGGTAGCATCATGTTTAATCATCCTCATTAAATCGCCAATAATGAGGAGGACTAGGAGGCTGCTGCCCCGAGCCTGATGTGCAACCAGCCCTAACCTTTTGATTCAGCCCTGGTTATTTTGGGTTTGCCTTTTCAAAACCCAAGGCTTCTGGGTCAGAAAGGGCAGCTGGCAGGATGACTTGGTGTTTGCTCAGAGCTCTTTATTTTAAACAACTGTGTTAATGAGAGCTGGGGATTGAGGAGGAGAAGGGGGAAGAGGAGGTGAGAGGGAGGAGGGGGAGGGGAAGAGGAGGTGAGAGGGAGGAGGGGGAGGGGGAAGAGGAGGTGAGAGGGAGGAGGGGGAGGGCGCTGTTGTCGGAGCAAAACAGGCGGTTAAAAATAGTCTCTGTTATGATTCGACATTGTGCAACCGCTTGGCAGCAGGTTGCTCTGAAAGGAAGTGCACCGATCAATGACATGCTCATGAAGTGACCTGTGTCTCGGCGTTGGCCAATGATGAATGCTTCCAATATCAGGATCTGACGTCCCTCTCACCTTTCAATGTCTGTAGCTGATTCGGTTGTCCATGTCAAAGGCAAAAGCAACTTCACAGTAGCCCCAGAAACACTCACGTCGGCTGGCTAGATGGTACAGATACAGGACCGGCTCCAGGCATAAGCGACATGAGCAGTAAGTCATGGCAAAATGTGTCGAATTGCATGAAATGACAGTAGCTTTAAAACTACAAACTGTTCTCTCCACCCCATGGCAAAATGTGTAGAATTGCAGAAATTCACTTTAAAACATATATTTTTCTCTCAGCTGTCAAGAGGTACAGATATGAGGGTGTCTGAGTGTGCCTGTCTGAGAGGTGGAATGGGCTGTTATTTTCATCTAAAGACGCTTTTATAGCCACCTATAAAAAACAATGCATTTTAGATTCCTTGAGTGTGAAGAATCATAGAGCACCTTTTAACATCCAAACCAATGACAAAGACAGAGGATCACAGAGCAGGTTGTAGTTGGCTAACCATTCTGCATGGACCAGATACATCACGAGTGCAAGAGGTCCCCAGTGATGTGTAGTGTTGCCGGATAAATCTTGTTGTGTTCAGGCAGCAAGTTGTCCCAAGATCAGATTCAAAGTGGAGGAGAGTGGGAGAATAGTGATGACATACCTAGTGCAACCGTGTGTATATGTGGAACAGAATTCTATATTGTCCAAATGTTGTTTTTTACCTGGTCCAGATAGGGACGACTATTGGAATCATGCCTTTGATATGTTTTATCATCTTATTTCCGAGGCATGAATTCAGTTGCATTTCTCACACCTCTAATTCAAACAGACAACTGGGCTCAGAGAGGGCGGTGTGATAGCCCCTGGACAGATCAAAGAGAACGCTACTCTCTGTGGTTTTCTCTGCTCTTGTTTAGCTCCTGGGCCAGCTACCCTCCCTGATCTTTCCCCTCTGAGATCCTTTAAACAAGGCTTCAATCGACACCCAATCAATGTAATCTCACTGCTAGCACCTGTAACCTTGCCATAGGGCCAACTCTCATGAAATACACTACGTGACCAAAAGTATGTGGAATCGTCAAACATCTAGTTCCAAAGTGAAGGGCTTTAATATAGAGTTGGTCCCCCCCTTTGCTGCTATAACAGCCTCCACTCTTCTGGGAAGGCTTTCCACTAGATGTTAGAACATTTCTGCATGGACTTGCATCCACTATCGTTTCTACCACCCGTACTGCGCCCTCAATGCCGGCCACAAAATAAAGGCGGCTTCCATTCAGCCACAAGAGCATTAGTGAGGTTGGGCCCTGATGTTTAGCGATTGGGCCTGGCTCACAGTCAGCTTTCCAATTCATCCCAAAGGTGTTCGATGGGGTTGAGGTCAGGGCTCTGTGCAGTCCAGTCAACTTCTTCCACATCAATCTTGACAAACCATTTCTGTATTAACTTCGATTTGAGCACGGGGCCATTGTCATGCTGAAACAGGAAAGGGCCTTCCTCAAACTGTTCCCACAAAGTTGGAAGCACAGAATTGTCTAAAAGTTAAGATTTCCCTTCACTGAAACTAACCATGAAACACTGCCTCACCATTATTCCTCCTCCACCAAACTTTACTGTTGAAACTCTGCATTGGGGCAGATAGAGTTCTCCTGGCATCTGCCAAACCCAGGTTAGTCTGTCAGACTGCCAGATGGTGAAGCGTGATTCATCTCTCCAGAGAACTGCTTCCACTGCTTCAGAGTCCAACAGTGGCAGACTTTACACCAGTCCAGCCGACACTTGGCATTGTGCATGGTGATCGTAGCCTTGTGTGCGGCTGCTCGGTCATGGAAAACCCATTTCATGAATCTCCCGACGAACAGTTCCAGAGGTAGTTTTGAACTCGGCAGTGATTGTTGCAACCGAGGACAGACAATTTCTATGCACTATGAGCTTCAGCACTCAGCGATTCCGTTCTGTGAGCTTGTGTGGTCTACCACTTCTTGGTCTACCACTTCTTGGCTGAGCCGTTGTTCCTCCTATACGTTTCCACTTCACAATAACAGCACTTACAGTTGACCAGGGCAGCTCTAGAAGAGCAGAAATTTGACGAACTGACTTGTTGGAAAGGTGGCATTCTATGAAGGTGCCACGTTGAAAGTCACTGAGCTCTTCAGTTAGGCCATTCTACTGCCAATGTTTGTCTATGGAGATTGCAATGCAGTGTGCTCGATTTTATATACCTGTCAGCAATGGGGGTGGCTGAAATAGCCAAATCCACTAATTTGAAGGGGTGTTCACATTATTTTGTGTGTATATAGTTTATAGCTAAGCATTGAATACCAATACATTTGTAAAAGTAATGTATTTGGCTACCACCACCACTAGAACATTGCTGTTTAAAAGAGTTTGTTGTAGAGGAGTGAGTGAACATAATATTAAAGTGAACAATGAGATATTGCCTGCATGTTGAGGGTTGGTTTCATGCAAGGAGGGATTGGTGGAGGGAGGAGCTCTCATTTGACTAGCTGTGTTACCATGGTGCTACATTCAGTACAGTATGCCCACAGTCAACCAATGTGATGTTGGGAGCATTAAACTCCTCATTCAAACAACTGGCTCACTGGTGAGCATGAAACTGAAATGGTTTGTTGCACTTTGAAACACTATTTGTTCGCATTGAATTCTAGCCTATCGATCTCCTCTATTTTGTTAGTGATGGCTTATTTCTGGCTTTGCTGGGCTTGGTCCTGTGGTATTACTCTGTTATAAGGCCTGGCTCTGATAGTCTAATTAGTCTGGTTTAAGGCTAAATCCTAATACAAGGCTCAGTATTTAACAAGGTCTACGGGACTCAGGGCTCCTTGATCTCTGTTAGACCTGGGGAGATAAGGCAGAGATTACATGATCAATGAGGCCTTTACTATAATACAGACCCAGGGCACACCACACTCCACATGTCCTGACAATGCAATCGCTGGCACTGCTGATGCATAGAGAAAGGATGGCATGGACATCTTTGTTTTGTGGTTTTGCTCCAGTTCTGTCTCAGACCCTGAATGTACTGCATGTACAAAGGATATTGTGAGGAGTTTGAAAGTGACTCACTCACCCCGAATTCAAGTGGGTGAAGGTCAAGATCCTTCCCTTCATGTGGAAGTTCTTCAGGCCATTGTCATTGGTGCAATAGCAAAGCATAAAAACAAACATCTCTTTTTGACGAGGCTCAATCTGTTTAGCCGACAGCTGTTGTTGTCCAACGTTTCTATACATATTTACAGATTGAGCTGTGCTGTAAACAACTGCAGTTCCATTGCAGTTAGTCCTGTGGACCCAATGACTGTAGACAGGCTGGAAACGGTGTGTTTAATGAGGCCTGTAGAACCGTCTATATTGGATATGTCTGTCTCCTATTTGAGCCACAACAATGGAATGAAGAAGCGCATGAAGTGACAATTCAAAACCATTGAATGGATTCACCGTAGTCAAAACTAATGAACAACAACATTTCATCATCCTGCATACAATCTTTTTTTATTGAGGGGGAATCCAAACTAACTGGCAAATGAGATACAGTTGAAGTCGGACGTTTTACATACACCTTAGCCAAATACATTTAAACTCGGTTTTTCAAAATCCCTAACATTTAATCCGAGTAGAAATTCCCTGTTTTAGGCCAGTTAGGATCACCACTTTATTTTAAGAATGTGAAATGTCAGAATAATAGAGAGAATTATTTATTTCAGCTTTTATTTCTTTCATCACATTCCCAGTGTGTCAGATGTTTACATACACTCAATTAGTATTTGGTAGCATTGCCTTTAAATTGTTTAACTTGGGTCAAATGTTTTGGGTAGCCTTCCACAAGCTTCCCACAATGAGTTGGGTGAATTTTGGCCCATTCCTCCTGACATAGCTGGTGTAACTGAGTCAGGTTTGTAGGCCTCCTGTTTCACACACACTTTTTCAGTTCTGCCCACACATTTTCTATAGGATTGAGGTCAGGGCTTTGTGATGGCCAATCCAATACCCTGACTTTGTTGTCCTTAAGCCATTTTGCAATAACTTTGGATGTGTGCTTGGGGTCATTGTCCATTTGGAAGACCCATTTGCGACCAAGCTTTAACTGATGTCTTGAGATGTTGCTTCAATATAACCACATAATTTTCCTCCCTCATGATGCCATCTATTTTGTGAAGTGCACCAGTCCCTCCTGCAGCAAAGCACCCCCACAACATGATGCTGCCAGCCCCACAATGTGATACTGCCACCCCCGTGCTTCACGGTTGTGATGGTGTTCTTGGGCTTGCAAGCCACCCCCTTTTTCCTCCAAACATAACGATGGTCATTATGGCCAAACAATTCTATTTTTGTTTCATCAGACTAGAGGACATTTCTCCAAAAAGTCGATATAGGACTTGTTTAACTGTGGATATAGATACTTTTGTACATGTTTCCTCCAGCATCTTCACTAAGTCAACTTAGTGTATGTAAACTTCTGACCCACTGGAATTGTGATACAGTGAAGGATAAGTGAAATAGTCTGTCTGTAAACAATTGTTGGAAAATTATGTGTTATGCAAAAAGTAGATGTCCTAACCGACTTACCAAAACCATAGTTTGTTAACAAGAAATTTGTGGAGATGTTGAAAAAAGAGTTTTAAGAGTTTTAATGACACCAACCTAAGTGTATGTAAACTTCAGACTTCAACTGTAAGTATGGAAGAGCGATAGCATAGTAGGTGCTATCTAGAATCCATAGATTAACCCTTTTTTGGTTCCATGTAGAATCCTTTCCACAGAGGGTTCTACATGGAACCCAAAATGATTTCTACCTGGAACCAGAAAAGGTTCTCCTATGAGGACAGCCCGAAGAACATTTTTGGAACCCTTTTTTCTAAGAGTGTATGCTAGAGGACAAATTCCTTTTTTATCAAGCCATTCAGCTGGACATTTGAACTTCCGACACGTCTTCACCTGTTCAAGCAGCCTTTAGTTTATGGCCACATCAAAGATAAGTATTGTCATTTATAAGGGATGTGAGGGGTATAAACAGGGGAGAAGTAGAACACGGTGGGCCCAAAAAATTATAATAATTGTCAGCCAACAAACTTACTGTACTACCCCCTCAAAGCTGTAATTTCAAAATCCCTTTTAAGAGGATATTGCTTTTCGCTTCCTACAATTTTTTAATATCCAGATTTTTACTGAGCCAAGTGAAACGCATCTAATACCCAGCGGCATTTTGCTGTTGCTACCCTGAAGGTGGTGCGGAGACAAGTTATTAGAGTTTAATAGCATCTGTATGGACAAAACTTCTCAGAGAGACCAGCCCTGGAGGAGAAAAGCTCAACGCCAGGCTTCTGAGCATGTTAATAATTACAAAGCCGAGCCGCAGAGGTGGGTTGTGGGACATTTTGACTGTTTTATGAACGCAATAAGAACGGGAGCAGCATTCAAAGGAATGCTATTTACCTCCCCTCTTCTCCCCTCTGCCATTTTCCTAAAATGCTCACACTCAGCCACTCCGTGGCATCCCAAGATGCATCTGTGGTCAGCATGCAATGAGTTGATTAAAAAAAAGCTAATACAACAGAGGATGCTGTTTCATTTCACTATGTCTAGTATCTGTAATGACTGTCTGAGTTGTACAATGCTTTTTGGCTAACATGGTTTGGGCAGTCTCGTCAGAGCGATAAGACTTGTTTCGGTGGGGCACTGTGGGGGTGAGTCATATTGTGACCCTCATTCATCAGAGCCATGACCACAGAGAAAAAACCCTTTCACTGCTTTATTAAGGTCAACAATAAAAAGAGGATCAGGAAATTGGCTCATGCCACTATATTACATTTAGGGTGAAAAGACATGACAGCTAGACTGAATAGCTTCTTAATACCGTATCTATTTGGACAAAGCAGCCTAGTCTGAGTACAGAAGATCCACGTTGCGAGTTATTGAAGAGCTGCTTTATGTTGTTATATTGCATTTGACTATAATAGCGCGTTCAGTTACTTATCTCCCGTCCCTCTGGTGAAATCCCTCAAATAGGGCCAGCATGACAGCTTCGAAATGAGAGAAACTACTTCCAAGAGATTGGCCTCTGAGCTATTGCACAGCAGCAACAACAGCAAGTGCCTCTGGTGCCCTTGGAAGACGCATGAGTCATAAAGGACAGGACAGACAGTAATGTACAAGACACAGCGCCACCACCAAGACGTACACGCAATTACAATCAATGTCTTACTGCTGCATCCATGTCAGAAAACATCCTTCGTTGAGTTTGTGTGGCCATACTAACTTGATTAGCCTAGTAGAAACGAATGACATCAGTACATGTGGGTATGGACGGTCTTTTTTAGTGTACAGATCATAACATCCCATACCCCTAACATTGATTATAAACAGTGTATTTAATGTCTGGCTCTTGACCTCCCTCCGCCCTGATGCGACTCGGTAGGAGGAGATTTGGTTGGATGAATCCCACACTAGCCAATGACATTCCTCTATTGTTTTACTACCAATGTCATTGTTGATCCTTGTTGATCATTTACTAAGGATGAATGAAATGTGATATCCTGCTGTTACTGAATCTACAAATACACTCAGTGTGACCATAATGTGTAGTAAACAGTGAAATCTGGTATGTGGATGCTGGTGTCCCTCCCTTCCGAAGAGCAAGGCGGTAGTAAACATTATAGCTGCTAGACCAATGGCAACTCCAGCCCGACTTGTACTAGAATGGAACCCCCCTTCTGGTCTCGGCTCGACTAGACCCTGATTGAGGAGGGATGCCGAGTGATAAGAAAAGATATACCTTTCCCACACCTGTTTCACCCCCCTCCCCCTCTTTGGAATGAATAGCCAGTGTCGAGCTCCGGTGATTCTCCATTACTGCCTGGTAGAAGGTGTGTGTGGCTCTCATGGCCGCCTGACGAGATTAGCCTCTGATACAAACATCCTTGTTTGTCACCATGGCAACCAAGTCTCCCGCCTGCCGTGGGTTGTCATGCCGCCTCTTCCTCCCTCACCCCTCCCTCTTCCTCCCTTGTGAGCGCTGTAGATGAACACAGGCAGTTCCTTGTTACAAGCCACAGCGTGCTCCATCTAGTTATCTCCCCAATCTGTAAAATGAGCCTCTCCACCCTCTTCCAGTCCATTGTCTTTCAGGGTGCTGCGTTTACATTACACCCCCAGTCATGGCTCTTCAATTTTTCTCTCTTGCGGCTGAAAGATGAAATTGCCCGCGAGCTAAGCGCGTGTCAATTGCTATAATAATAACAGCAAAATAAGCCCATAGCTCTGCCTCTGCAGAATGAAAATGTAAAAAAGTGAAAAATAGCGACAACTAGCTTAGTTTCATATTTTGTTTGGTTGGTCTCCCCTCCCTCCATCAATGGAACAGTCTGACGGATTTGGGGATCCCCTGAAGGACAATACAAATGAGTAGGCATGCTTACGGAACGGCACATCCCACTGGGCACACACCGGTTGAACCAACGTGGAATAGACGTTGAATTGACGTCAGTGTCCAGTGGGATGTATCTTCACGAGAGAGAGAGAGCCAGGCTTCTCCAGAGCCAGACAGAGGAGGCCTCCCCAAAACATGTCCACCCAGTCAGACAGAAAACAACACTTATTACCACAGCGCCAAGAGGGCAACTCGCCCCATTGGGGATAATAGCCATGCATCTGGTTAAATTGGCTAAACTGTAGTACTAGCTCTGTGTCTAGTCTGAAGTCTGGAGTGTAGTAACAGATAATATTCCTTTCTATTAAACCTTTTGTATTGCACAGCTTGAAGCATAACATGTAACATTTTCTATTGAATAAATGTAGAGAATGTAGAACATTTGTATATTTGGCCATTGTTATCACATTTGGCAGCATTAATAGCGGCCATTTTCTCCTCTCTTCAGTGGGTGGTGGCTGGAGAGTCCATATTGTTGCTGGTGGGGAAATCTCAGAGCATACATTTGCCGTTCTTTATCTCCTAAATGAACTCATTACCTTGACATCCTGCCTTCCATCCCCTGCACAGATTGGCCTTGAATGTGTAATGGAACATGGCTGTCCCCTCCCATATGTACGGTGATAGATTCCCAGCCCAGGTTCTAACTCTCGCCACTGCTCTCGCCATTGATTTTGACCTCACTCTCCAGTCAGATGAATACTCTTGAGGAGAAAGAAAATGAAGGAAGATAAGATCTGGGGCAAAAAAATATAACTCCCTCCTACAGTATATAGACTTCCTGTGGCCATGGCCCCTCTGAACTGAAGGTATATCAAACCCCGAGCAAGGCTCTGCTAGCCATCGCTCTGCCTCCTACAACACCACCAAAGCAATCTCAACAAATAGCTGTTTGCTCAGCGCACAGAGGACCCCACTCAGGGGGTTTGTCGTCATTGTTCCACCACTACAAATGTGAGGCAGCCGTCGATAACAAACAGTTGTGGGCGTAAATTGGGTGTGCAGTTCCCCCTGGCTTGTGGTTTGATTGATTGTAATGGGCAGTGAGATGAGAATGGGAGTGTGTGTCCAGGCCAGGAGGTGGGAAGGCTTTTAGATAGATCTCAGCTGGGTCTCGTCTGACCTTGTCCATCTGCTAGGTCTCCCCAGCATGGGGCCAGCACCTAGCAACACCTAGCACAACCAACAGTAAATGACTGCTACAAGATGGACTATATGGACGGGCAACAACTGTCTTCTGGGGCGTGGAGCATGCGTAACACCCATTTCCTGTTGATAACCTATACTCTTCCCATTTGCTACTGGGAACCAAGAACCTTAGGTGCCAAACCATTGTATTCACGCCAGTGACTTTCTTTTCCTGGAGGTTTATTTTAATTGCGTACTTTATGCAAATTGGTGCAGGATGACATAGATCTCACCTGAGACATGGTGGATGATAGCAGAGATATGATAACGGCAGATTTCCTCCTGTTTTCATCTCAGGAACATACTCGGTCACTAAGAAACATTGATTATGCATGCGTTGTGCATTGTACAACAAACGTTGAGGCTGCTGGCATTAATGACAATTATGCTAATGTGGGAAACAATCAGGGTATTTCACCCCAGTCCAGATGCATGTGGAACATGCAGCATTGTTTCAGATGTTGCTCAGTAAATGATTTATCAGCTTCCTTCCATGGAGTGTAAAATGGGTTAAACTAATCAACTTTGCACACACCACTGCAGCAGTGCTTTCAAGAGGTGTATGCTAAAACTAGCTAATACTATGCTAATACAGTAATACATTGAATTATTCAAAGGGCTTTGTTAACTCCAACAAGTGAATCTTAGATCATTTTTTCAGCTTCTGTCAGCTTTCCTTTATATGGTCTTTGTGTGCTCTTTGTAAGATAAAGAAAATATTCACCTGTTAATATTATCTTCGCGGAAATCAGATTCATACAGTACCTTACTATTTTATGACAAGATATTTGAGTTGAACCCTTTCATAATTAATTTAGCGTTCAATGCAAAAAGAGCATTTCCGAGCATTTGATGTTATTTGAAAGAGCATTTATTCCAATCTCTTGCTGACTAATTACGTTTGACTCATGTCTACTGTCTTCTTGTCTTGTCTGACACCTGTGACAGCACAGAACACTCTGATTAGTTAGCGTGCCCCACCCTAGAGCAGCACAGAACACACTGATTGGTTAGCGTGCCCCACGCTAGGGCAGCACAGAACACACTGATTGGTTAGTGTGCCCCACCCTAGGGCAGCACAGCACACTCTGATTGGTTAGTGTGCCCCACGCTAGGGCAGCACAGAAACCGAAGGAGCCGATGGAGAAGGATTGGACTTGTTCACCTCCAAGCCATTCTGCTTAGCCCACTGTTGGCTATGCTGTGGTCTGTTCACCTTAATTTAAGGATCATAAATCGATCCATAGAAATAGTCTTGCCTTGAGAGAAAACAGACTGCTCTGGTGATCAATCATATGTCGAAATGGTCTTCTCATGTTCCTCATCAGCATCAGTGTTGTTGCATCAATGTCATTCATGATTTCCTTACATTCTGTCAATATAAAAAAAAATGTTTTATTGAATAGGCATTTTGTGTTACCCCTTTACACACATGGGAATTGGCCTGTGTGGATAGGACTACATTGAAGAAGTATAAAAAGCATATGCATAACCATGGTAGCAATTGAAAGGAAACAGTTTGGAGAGAATGGGGAGGTTATTAGACAAAAGGGGACCAAAGGTCAATCAAAACATCACGCTGTTTTATGTGCATTTTACATTTACTGTACTTTTCACAGCATTTGTTGATAATGAAATCTGAAAATACTCTGGGTACATTCAGTAACACGATAAGAATGTGTTGTAGGTGCAACATAATGTAAGACAAAAGAATGACAAAGGTTTGAATGTCTCCAAGTGGCCACAAACCTCTCCAAAGTGTGCACAGTTACTAAGTCATTCCAATGCTCTTTATGACCCAAAGAAGAGTCTTGAACTATAAGGTGCTTTTATTTAGCTCTCCTCGTTGTGCCATTTAGGAACTACAGCAAGCACACGTGTAGTTGTTTTGTTTGGAACACAGCCCTGCATCTCCGTCATCACACAAGAAACGGTCCATTATAAATCGCAATCTGGGTCAGGTGGGTCAGGTCAGCTTGTTCTATTGCCAACATGACTAGCTAAGTTATGAAATATGATCTTACAGTGTTAGGTTTTCACAAGGCAATCCGGAGAAACAGAGCGTCATTTTTGTGCTCATAGAAAGAAGTCATGTGCACATTCAGGTGCGTGTCGCAAATTCACCTCACAATTAACAAACATATGCTCATTCTGTTCAGAACAGCCCAGGGTATGACGACATGTCATCTTGTAACTGTACATCAAACATAGTGAACATAAATAATGAACTGTATTTGACATGAGTTTTATGATTTGGAGATGTGATGTGCACATTTGGACTCACATGTGTTTGGCTTGCTTGTATGACATTAAAGCAGTACTTATTATAATGTAGTATTTATTATAATCCTCAACGTCTCATCTTTCAAAATATATACATGGAGTCCTCTTAATTTACAGCATTTCCCTCACTCGGACAACAAAAAATGTGCAAAAGTTGCCTGATTAACCCCTGGAGGCGTGGTTCACCTTCAGAACATCTGTCAGTCAAAACCCAGACAGAGCTCTGAATCGCAGAGCCAGAACTCTGACATTATGTTCGAATTTAGGCACTTATTAGTTCCCAAATATTCAATTTTCAACGTGTAAAGGGCTACCGCACTAGAATAGATGTACAAGTATTTACCCACGTTGTACTCACAAAAGAACAGCAGACAAATAAAAAACACCAGATATTCTTGAAAATGAACGAGCAGGAACTTGTCCGCCTGCCAGCAGTAGCCACTAAACACCATGGGTCCTAGCTACATAGAGGGTTTTTAAAACTGTTTCTATTTAGTGGCCGGCAGAAGGCAAAGACTGCCTCAATGTCAGAGTTCTCACCAACCGTGCTTAGTCCCTCAGGCCCTCAGGGGCCCCACTCACATATTCCAAGAATCTTCCATTAATAACCTGGCAACCCAGCCTACCCGTGCGGCTGCCCAACCCTGCTAAGAACCCCAGAGGGCAGTGGGGTACAACCAAGCACAGACAGTTACGACCCTCCAGACGGTGACTAAACACGGCTGTTTTTGTGCAGCATTCACAGACCTGTACAGCAGGCGGATAAAACAAGGAAGGTCCGTGGATCTGCACCAGTCACTCCAGCTTTGTGAATTCAGAAAGGCATCCAGGCCATTAACACACATGGGTTCATTGCTAGAAGGTGTATATGAATGACTGTAATGGATTAGAGGCTCTTAAAGACGTGAGGTTCATTTGCACATTAGTATTCCCACCCATATAGGCTGGAGTCGTTCACTCTTTCGGATAACAGAGTGGTTAATTTGCCTTTTCAGATGATGGAGAGATGGCTGCAGTGAGGTTCACTGCCTCTAGATACTGCTGCAACCCCTTTTGATGAATCAGTGGCCACCAACAGACTGACTCTCGTGACATCTGCATCTGTTCATATATGAATATTCAATTATGCCATTATTGGAACATGGATAAAGGAGATTGGAACTGAGCTCAAATGTTGTGGGAGGCAGGAGCTATTTCGGGAGAAAGATGGAAGAGTGGAGTGTGTATGCTACATTTGAGTGGCGCTGAATGGCGTTTCTGTGAGCTACAATGAAGCCGTACTAACCCTGAATTAGCACCCGATTTCACCAGCCGTCCGCAACTCACGCGGGGCACCAAGACCTTACACCTGTGGCGATGCCTCTGCCAAGCTTCTACACCCTCATGAAAAAATACTACCGCATTACTACTCATCACTACTTCACAAGAGCTACACAAAACCTGCTAGTTTTGCTACTTGATTACTATTGTGATGTCTAGTACACCAGTCATCATTTTTGTAGTAATGAGTGATACATTGGTACTTCCGGGTTGGAGCGAGCGGTCGCATCGGGCACTTCGCTCCGCAGGTAGTATAACTTTTTCATTACATTTCATTATAGTACAACGGTTTGATTTGTCTAATCTTAGCAATTTCTTCTTAGCTAACTACATAGCCGTCTTTGTATCAAAGATAATTGCATAATTATCGTATTTCGTCGTCCTAACGTAGTCTTCACTGCTATTTGCCCAGCAGCTAGCCAGTTAGCCAGCTAGCATACGCCCACCGATTAGCAGCACTGTAGTAACTACAGTAACTATTACACTCAACTGAACGACTTGATTAGTGTAGTGTTAGCTAGCTACATAGCTGTCTTTGCTGTCTTCGTATCCAAGATAATTGTGTAGTTTAGAGTGTGTAGTCTTAGAGTGATTATCTTAATTTACCGAGGTTAGGTAGCCAGCTATTTGTCGTCCTTAACGTAGGAGACTCTGCTAGCTAGCCAACAGCTAACAGCTAACAGCTAGCCAACGTCTACTGAATAGAACTCAACAACCCGGTCGCATTCACAGGTAGTATCACATTTTCATTTCATTTCATTACAGTACAACGGTTTGATTTGTTTGATCGTAGCTAGCTACATAGCTAGCTACATAGCCGTCTTTGCATCAAAGATAATTGTGTAGTCTAGAGCGATTTTCTAGGTTAGCTAGCCAGCTATTGTCGTTCTTTTAACGCAACGTAACGTAAACAACACTGCTAGCTAGCCAGCTAGCCCCCGAATAGCAGCACTGCAGAAACTATTACACTCAACGGAACGACTTGATTAGTGTAGTGTCAACAACGCAGCCACTGCCAGCTAGCCTACTTCAGCAGTACTGTATCATTTTAATCATTTTAGTCAATAAGATTCTTGCTACGTAAGCTTAACTTTCTGAACATTCGAGACGTGTAGTCCACTTGTCATTCCAATCTCCTTTGCATTAGCGTAGCCTCTTCTGTAGCCTGTCAACTATGTGTCTGTCTATCCCTGTTCTCTCCTCTCTGCACAGACCATACAAACGCTTCACACCGCGTGGCCGCGGCCACCCTAATCTGGTGGTCCCAGCGCGCACGACCCACGTGGAGTTCCAGGTCTCCGGTAGCCTCTGGAACTGCCGATCTGCATGATTCTGCATGGAACTGCCGATCTGAAACATGGATCACCACAGACAACACTGCTACTCCTACTGCTCTCTCTTCGTCCGCCCACGTGTTCTCGCACACACCGAGAGCTTCTGGTCAGCGGGGTGGTGGCACCGGGATCCTCATCTCTCCCAAGTGGTCATTCTCTCTTTCTCCCCTTACCCATCTGTCTATCGCCTCCTTTGAATTCCATGCTGTCACAGTTACCAGCCCTTTCAAGCTTAACATCCTTATCATTTATCGCCCTCCAGGTCCCCTCGGAGAGTTCATCAATGAGCTTGATACCTTGATAAGCTCCTTTCCTGAGGACGGCTCACCTCTCACAGTGCTGGGCGACTTTAACCTCCCCACGTCTACCTTTGACTCATTCCTCTCTGCCTCCTTCTTTCCACTCCTCTCCTCTTTTGACCTCACCCTCTCACCTTCCTCCCCTACTCACAAGGCAGGCAATACGCTCGACCTCATCTTTACTAGATGCTGTTCTTCCACTAACCTCATTGCAACTCCCCTCCAAGTCTCCGACCACTACCTTGTATCCTTTTCCCTCTCATCTAACACCTCCCACACTGCCCCTACTCGGATGGTATCGCGCCGTCCCAACCTTCGCTCTCTCTCCCCCGCTACTCTCTCCTCTTCCATCCTATCATCTCTTCCCTCTGCTCAAACCTTCTCCAACCTATCTCCTGATTCTGCCTCCTCAACCCTCCTCTCCTCCCTTTCTGCATCCTTTGACTCTCTATGTCCCCTATCCTCCAGGCCGGCTCGGTCCTCCCTCCCGCCCCGTGGCTCGACGACTCATTGCGAGCTCACAGAACAGGGCTCCGGGCAGCCGAGCGGAAATGGGGAAAACTCGCCTCCCTGCGGACCTGGCATCCTTTCACTCCCTCCTCTCTACATTTTCCTCCTCTGTCTCTGCTGCTAAAGCCATTTTCTACCACTCTAAATTCCAAGCATCTGCCTCTAACCCTAGGAAGCTTTGCCACCTTCTCCTCCCTCCTGAATCCTCCCCCTCCCTCTCTGCAGATGACTTCGTCAACCATTTTGAAAAGAAGGTCGACGACATCCGATCCTCGTTTGCTAAGTCAAATGGCACCGCTGGTTCTGCTCACACTGCCCTACCCTGTGCTCTGACCTCTTTCCCCCTCTCTCCCAGATTAAATCTTGCGTCTTCTGACGGCCAGCCGCCCAACAACCTGCCCGCTTGACCCTATCCCCTCTTCTCTTCTCCAGACCATTTCCGGAGACCTTATCCCTTACCTCACCTCGCTCATCAACTCATCCCTGACCGCTGGCTACGTCCCTTCCGTCTTCAAGAGAGCGAGAGTTGCACCCCTTCTGAAAAAACCTACACTCGATCCCTCCGATGTCAACAACTACAGACCAGTATCCCTTCTTTCTTTTCTCTCCAAAACTCTTGAACGTGCCGTCCTTGGCCAGCTCTCCCGCTATCTCTCTCTGAATGACCTTCTTGATCCTAATCAGTCAGGTTTCAAGACTAGTCATTCAACTGAGACTGCTCTTCTCTGTATCACGGAGGCGCTCCGCACCGCTAAAGCTAACTCTCTCTCCTCTGCTCTCATCCTTCTAGACCTATCGGCTGCCTTCGATACTGTGAACCATCAGATCCTCCTCTCCACCCTCTCCGAGTTGGGCATCTCCGGCGTGGCCCACGCTTGGATTGCGTCCTACCTGACAGGTCGCTCCTACCAGGTGGCGTGGCGAGAATCTGTCTCCTCACCACGCGCTCTCACCACTGGTGTCCCCCAGGGCTCTGTTCTAGGCCCTCTCCTATTCTCGCTATACACCAAGTCACTTGGCTCTGTCATAACCTCACATGGTCTCTCCTATAATTGCTATGCAGACGACACACAATTAATCTTCTCCTTTCCCCCTTCTGATGACCAGGTGGCGAATCACATCTCTGCATGTCTGGCAGACATATCAGTGTGGATGACGGATCATCACCTCAAGCTGAACCTCGGCAAGACGGAGCTGCTCTTCCTTCCGGGGAAGGACTGCCCGTTCCATGATCTCGCCATCACGGTTGACAACTCCATTGTGTCCTCCTCCCAGAGCGCTAAGAACCTTGGCGTGATCCTGGACAACACCCTGTCGTTCTCAACTAACATCAAGGCGGTGGCCCGTTCCTGTAGGTTCATGCTCTACAACATCCGCAGAGTACGACCCTGCCTCACACAGGAAGCGGCGCAGATCCTAATCCAGGCACTTGTCATCTCCTGTCTGGATTACTGCAACTCGCTGTTGGCTGGGCTCCCTGCCTGTGCCATTAAACCCCTACAACTCATCCAGAACGCCGCAGCCCGTCTGGTGTTCAACCTTCCCAAGTTCTCTCACGTCACCCCGCTCCTCCGCTCTCTCCACTGGCTTCCAGTTGAAGCTCGCATCCGCTACAAGACCATGGTGCTTGCCTACGGAGCTGTGAGGGGAACGGCACCTCAGTACCTCCAGGCTCTGATCAGGCCCTACACCCAAACAAGGGCATTGCGTTCATCCACCTCTGGCCTGCTCGCCTCCCTACCACTGAGGAAGTACAGTTCCCGCTCAGCCCAGTCAAAACTGTTCGCTGCTCTGGCCCCCAATGGTGGAACAAACTCCCTCACGACGCCAGGACAGCGGAGTCAATCAACACCTTCCGGAGACACCTGAAACCCCACCTCTTTAAGGAATACCTAGGATAGGATAAGTAATCCTTCTCACCCCCCTTTAAGATTTAGATGCACTATTGTAAAGTGACTGTTCTACTGGATGTCATAAGGTGAATGCACCAATTTGTAAGTCGCTCTGGATAAGAGCGTCTGCTAAATGACTTAAATGTAAATGTAATGTAAATGTACGTTTCACTACTGGTGAACACTACATATTTACAATTCAAATCACTAGATTTGACACCAGTGGCTTGCGAAATTGTTCCCCCCCTTGGCATTTTTCCTATTTTGTTGCCTTACAACCTGGAATTAAATAGATTTTTTAAGGTTTTGTATCATTTGATTTACACAACATGCCTAACACACATTTTTTGTGTGTGTAACAAACAAGAAATAAGAACAAAAAAACAGAAAACTCGAGCGTGCATAACTATTCACCCCCCCAAAATCAATACTTTGCAGAGCCACCTTTGCAAGTCTCTTGGGTTATGTCTCTCTAAGCTTGGCACATCAAGCCACTTGGATATTTGCCCATTCTTCAAGGCAAAACTGCTCCAGTTCCTTCAAGTTGGATGGGTTCCGCTGGTGTACAGAAATCTTTAAGTCATACCACGGATTCTCAATTGGATTGAGATCTGGGCTTTGACAAGGCCATTCGAAGACATTTAAATGTTTGTCCCTTAAACCACTCAAGTGTTGCTTTAGCAGTATGCTTATGGTCATTGTCCTGCTGGAAAGTGAATCTCTGAATTTCCCTGTATTTAGCGCCATCCATCATTCCTTCAATTCTGACCAGTTTCCCAGTCCCTGCCGATGAAAAACATCCCCACCACATGAAGCTGCCACCACCATGCTTCACTGTGGTGATGGTGTTCTCGGGGTGATGAGAGGTGTTGAGTTTGTGCCAGACATAACATTTTCCTTGATGGCCAAAAAGCACAATTTAGTCTCATCTGACCAGAGTATCTTCTTCCATATGTTTGGGGAGTCTCCCACATGCTTTTTGGCGAACACCAAATGTGTTTGCTTCTTTTTTCTTTAAGCAATGGCTTTTTTCTGGACAGTCTTCCGTAAAGCCCACCTCTGTGGAGTGTACGGTTTAAAGCAGTCCTATGGACAGATACACCAATCTCCGCTGCGGAGCTTTGCAGCTCCTTCAGGGTTATCTTTGGTCTCTTTATTGTCTCTCTGATTAATTCCCTCCTTGCCTGGTCTGTGAGTTTTGGTTGGCAGCTCTCCCTTGGCAGGTTTGTTGTGGTGCCATATTCTTTCCATTTTTGAATAATGGATTTAATGGTGCTCCATGGGATGTTCAAAGTTTCAGATATTTCTTTAACCCAACCCTGACCTTTTTGGAGAGCTCCTTGGTCTTCATGGTGCCGCTTGCTTAGTGGTGCCCCTTGCTTAGTGGTGTTGCAGACTCTGGGGCCTTTCAGAACAGGTGTATATATACTGAGATCATGTGACAGATTATGTGACAGTTAGATTGCACACAGGTGGACTTTATTTAACTAATTATGTGACTTCTGAAGGTAACTGGTTGCACCAGATCTTATTTAGGGGCTTCATAGCAAAGGGGGTGAATACATATGCACACACCACTTTTACATTTTCTATTCTTTAGAATTTTTGGGACTATTTTTTGTATGTCCATTACATGAAGTCCAAATAAAATCAATTTAAATTACAGTTGTAATGCAACAAAATAGGAAAAACGCCAAGGGGGATGAATCATTTTGCAAGGCACTTGACTACTGTGTAACTACTGAGATTTTTGGAATCTACATCTTAAAACCTACACGTTCCCTACGGAATTACTACATAATGCCTACACATTACTGCTGTATGTCTACTTAATCCCTGTTGAATTACTACTGCCGTTTGTGTGTGTAGTGTTGTCACTACTGATCATGACTGAATAGCTCCTGATTCTTTTTATTTTCCTACAAACCCTTCTGAATTGTTATTTAAAAAGACACATTTGCTACTGTTTACCTACTCAGAATCACTATTGGCATCTTCTTGTTTCACCATTGTGTCACTACTAGACTAGTACACATGTTAGTTCCTCAAATTCCTAGCTGTAGTTACGTCATCAAACAATAAATAATAAGCTTGTACAAACGGAACTGCATTTTCTAAACGTGTTAAGTGAATTATTTATCAAATTAGATATCTACACATTTTTTATGACTTTGAAGCTGTGTCTTCATTCAGCATTGACTTAGCTATCTTCAGATCCTCATTTTTGTTGCAGCCATATTTCTCCACCATGAAACCTTTTACAAAATAAAGACAAGCACATGACGAAAACAGAGGCTACATAGCTACATTTCTCTCTCATCGTCACTCAATGCATAGGTTTACCTCCACTGTATTCACATCCTACCATACCCGTGTCTGTACATTATGCCTTGAATCTATTCTTCCTTGCCCAGAAACCTGCTAATTTTACTCTACGTTCCGAACATACAAGACGACCAGTTCTTATAGCCTTTAGCCGTAACCTTATCCTACTCCTCCTCTGTTCCTCTGGTGATGTAGAGGTTAATCCAGGACCTGCAGTGCCTAGCTCCACTCCCATTTCCCAGGCGCTCTCATTTTTTGACATATGTAACTGTAAAATCCTTGGTTTCATGCATGTTAACATTAGAAGCCTCCTCCCTAAGTTTGTTTTATTCACTGCTTTAGCACACTCTGCCGTCCCGGATGTCCTAGCCGTGTCTGAATCCTGGCTTAGGAAGACCACCAAAAACCCTGACATTTCCATCCCTTACTATAACATTTTCCGACAAGATAGAACTGCCAAAGGTGGCAGAGTTGCAATCTACTGCAGAGATAGCCTGCAGAGTTCTGTCTTAGTATCCAGGTCTGTGCCCAAACAATTTGAGCTTCTACTTTTAAAAATCCACCTTTCCAGAAACAAGTCTCCAACTGTTGCCGCTTGCTATAGATCACCTTCTGCCCCCAGCTGTGCTCTGGACACCATATGTGAATTGATTGCTCCCCATCTATCTTCAGAGCTTGTGCTGTTGCGTGACCTAAACGGGGATATGCTTAACACCCCGGCCATCCTACAATCTAAGCTTGATGCCCTCAATCTCACACAAATGATCAAGGAACCTACCAGGTACAACCCCAAATCCGTAAACACGGGCACCCTCATAGATATCATCCTGACCAACCTGCCCTCCAAATACACCTCCGCTGTCTTCAACCAGGATCTCAGCGATCACTGCCTCATTGCCTGCATCCGTAATGGGTCTGCGGTCAAACGACCACCCCTCATCACTGTCAAACGCTCCCTTAAACACTTCATTCAGCAAGTAGGCCTTTTTAATCGACCTGGCCTGGGTATCCTGAAAGGATATTGACCTCATTCCATCAGTAGAGGATGCCTGCTTATTCTTTAAAAGTGCTTTCCTCACCATATTAAATAAGCATGCCACATTCAATTGAACCAGGAACAGATATTGGTTCACTCCAGGCCTGACTGCCCTTGACCAGCACAAAAACATCCTGTGGCGTACTGCATTAGTATTGAATAGCCCTCGCGATATGCAACTTTTCAGGGAAGTTAGGAACCAATATACACAGGCAGTTAGGAAAGCAAAGGCTCACTTTATCAAACATACATTTTCATCCTGTAGCACAAACTCCCAAATATTCTGGGACACTGTGAAGTACATGGAGAATAAGAGCCCCTCCTCCCATCTGCCCACTGCACTGTGGCTATGAAACACTGTCATCAACGATAAATCCACAACAAGCTTTCCACCTGGCTACTCCTACCCTGTTCAACAGCTCTGCACCCTCCACAGCAACTTGCCCAAGCCTCCCCATTTCTCCTTCACCCAAATCCAAATAGCTGATGTTCTGAAAGAGCTGCAAAATCTGGACCCCTACAAATCAGCAGGGCTAGACAATCTGGTAGCTCTCTTTCTAAAATGATCAGCCAAAATTGTTGCAACCCCTATTACTAGTCTGTTCAACCTCTCTTTGTATCGTCTGAGATCCCCAAAGATTGGAAAGCTGCAGTGGTCATCCCCCTATTCAAAGGCGGAGACACTCTAGACCCAAACGGCTACAGACCTATATCTATCCTACCCTGCCTTTCTAAGGTTAACAAACAGATCACCGACCATCTTGAATCCCACGCTCAAGGTCCTAAACGATTTCATAACCGCCATCGATAAGAGACAATACCGAGAAGCTGTATTCATCGACCTGGCCAAGGCTTTTGACTCTGTCAATCACCACATTCTTATCGGCAGACTCAACAGCCTTTGTTTCTCAAATGACTGCCTTGACTGGTTCACCAACTACTTCTCTGACAGAGTTCAATGTGTCAAATCGGAGGGCCTGTTGTCCGGACCTCTGGCCGTCTCTATGGGGGTGCCACAGGGTTCAATTCTCGGGCCGACTCTTTTCTCTGTATACATCAATGAGGTCGCTCTTGCTGCTGGTGATTCTCTGATCTACCTCTACGCAGACGACTACGTCTGGCCTTTCTTTGGACACAGTGTTAACAAACCTCCAGACGAGCTTCAATGCCATACAATTCTCCTTCCGTGGCCTCCAACTGCTCTTAAATGCAATTCAAACTAAATGCATGCTCTTCAACCGATCGCTGCGCACACCTGCCCGCCTGTCCAGCATCACTACTCTGGACGGTTCTCACTTAGAATATGTGGACAACTACAAATACCTAGGTGTCTGGTTAGACTGTACACTCTCCTTCCAGACTCACATTATTCATCTCCAACCCAAAATTAAATCTAGAATCGGCTTCCTATTTTGCAACAAAGCGTCCTTCACTCATGCTGCCAAACATACTCTCATAAAACTGACTATCCTACCGACCCTTGACTTCGGCGATGTTATGTACAAAATAGCCTCCATCACTCTACTCAGCAAATTGGATGCAGTCTATCACAGTGCCATCCGTTTTGTCACCAAAGCCCCATATACTACCCACCACTGCGACCTGTATGCTCTCGTTGGCTGGCCCTCGCTACATATTCATCGTCAAACCCACTGGCTCATGGTCATCTATTAATCTTTGCTAGGTAAAGCCTCACCTTATCTCAGCTCACTGGTGACCATAGCAGCACCCACCCGTAGCACACACTTCAGCAGGTATATTTCACTGGTCACTCCCAAAGCCAATTACTCCTTTGGACACTTTTCTTTCCAGTTCTCTGCTGCTAATGACTGGAACAATCTGCAAAAATCACTAAAGCTGGAGACTCATATCTCCCTCACTAACTTTAAGCATCAGCTGTCAGAGCAGCTCACAGATCACTGCACCTGTACATAGCCCATCTGTAAATAGCCCATCCAACTACCTCATCCCCATACTGTTATTTATTTATTTATCTTGTTCATTTGCACCCCAGTATCTCTATTTGCACACTCATCTTTTGCACATTATCACTCCAGTGTTGAATTGCTATATTGTAATCGTTTCGCCACTATGGCCTATTTATTGCCTTATCTCCCTTATCATACCTCATTGGCACATACTGTATATATACCTTTTCTATTGTATTATTGACTGTACTTTTCTTTATTCCATGTGTAACTCTGTGTTGTTGTTTGTGTCGCACTGCTTTGCTTTATCTTGGCCAGGTCACAGTTGCAAATGAGAACTTGTTCTCAAATAGCCTACCTGGTTAAATAAAGGTGAAATAAAAACGAAAATAAAATATCAATGTGGCTAGCAAACAGCTCGGCTAAACACAAGCGTTTTGGATAGCAATCTTTTTAATGTGGTAAAAAAGTTACATAAAAAGCTAAACAACGACATGAAGGTATTCCTAAAACATAAAGGAAAGTTCAAACTTATAGATGGTGCCAGCATAAAGGCTATGAAAGAGGATGACAAAGGATGGAAGATGATTGCATTGTCAAAAACAGTAGCTAGCTGACAACAACCAACTACTTCCTATTTTGTCTTCTTCTGTGGTCATGAAAAGCCAGTGTAGTCTGGCTTCAGTGTTGAGTAGTACTGATTATTACAGGAATCACCTGTGGATGAAATGGTGTAAAATCCTCATGAATAATTCACCATTGACTGGTCAAACAAGAAGGAAACTTTGATGGGACGTTCAGATTAGATCATATGTTATCCTCAAGCTAACGGTGTTGTTGAACTGTATTTGGACATGCTGAACTCAGAGCTCACTGTTGTGATGTATGTGGTATTGGCAATGGAGGTTAGCAAAGTGGTTTGCTTTGTTCCCAGAATTGGACAGAAAAATCCCCTTCTCTCCTGTCATCCACTGTTGCAAATTGGTGGCTCTTGATTGACCCCTGCCTGCGCGGGGTGTCGGAACAGTAAACACACTCAACAGCCAACTCCATCTCATGCCACAGATCACAATACACTGAGTGGCTCTCTGTTTACTATTCATCCACTTGCTATCACTTCCTTGTTTGCCTCTATTTCTCCCCCCTCTCTCTCTGTCTCTCTCTCCCTCCTTATCTCCATCTCTTTCACTCTATATATATTTTTCACACTCTCAATAGATGCAGCTCTTCACTAGACACACAGCCATAGATAACATTTACCATTCATTAAGCTTGCGGGACATTCACAAAATGAATGTGTGTGTGCGTGGTAGTACATTGTCCTGTCTCTGTTATCTCCATTCATTTCCTGTCCATTATAGTTGCCCCTGGATGCAAAAGTATTGTTTCCTCCCAGCGCCTGGTGTTGGTCTGCATCAGCAAACATCCTTTGACGTTGATTTGACAAATTGTTTGTGTTCCAGATGCACTGAGTCCTTTGGCCCCAGGGTACCGTTTGCAGAACAGCGATTTTACCTTTGCCTTGATCAATGACTTTACTTGGCCTCTATCAAAGGAATCAGACCAGGATGTATTTTCATAGGACATCTAACTACTGGAAATCTCCATCAGGGGTCAGTTCAATAACTGAGCCTCGTGAATCACACTAATGCTCCCTTAAATCCCTCCGATTTACTCCACATTATTTCAGCCCAGTTTGTCAGGTAACGTTATTTGAAGTTGTGCTCGGGCTTCTAAAGCCAGTGAACTAGTGGTTTAAACACTGAGTCAATGCCAAATGTGTCTCATGGATTTCTCACGTGCAGCTAAACAAGCAGAACAACTGATTTTTACCTTGTCAGCTTGGGGATTTGATCTTACAACCTTTCGGTTACAAGTCCAATGCTCTAACCACTAGGCTACCTGCTGCCCCATTCATAACTACATTTGACTTACATTAGACAGAGAACAGTGAAATCCCATGTCATCTTGTTAGCTCTCTATAAAAGGCCATAAAAAGTATTGCGTATTTATTTACTCTGTAACTTTTACCATTAAATGTTGAGGAGGAATGATTGGTAAGGTGTGTTAGCTAGTACAGGGTTGATGGTTGAAGCTGAGTCTGTATTGGGCCTTCCATGTCAGCCAGATAACACCTCTAGTTCCAAGGTGCTCTCCAAATGTTTCCCCAGATTCCACTTGGGGCCCTGGACCCAGTCCCTGTTCTGCTCAGCTAGCCTGGACACAAGCCCTATCAGGGTCTCATGTGTTAGTTTCACACCACACCAGCACCTCTTCCTCCCTCTCTGCCTGGCTGACAGGCACGTCCTCCACAGGGCAGAACGCCTCCGCGGGGAGGTGACACCGAGGTGTGTGGACTTAATGATGGGGCTGACGTTAACAGAACAGTGCCAATCACATGACTCCTCCAGTGCATCATCTGTTCTCCCTCACACCTCAGCCCCCACACAGTCACAAACCTACAGTATATATGTGGATGTGTGACTGTGAGACACATGTGCCTTTGACATGTCTGACTAGCATCATCATTGACAGGTATTAAATACCATATTATTATGGTTGTCCATGGAAGGTTTGGCTGACAGAATACTGAACTCTGATCTTGTCTGAATTCTGCAAGTTAAGGATGTGCTGTGCTCTCTGATTATTAAGCATTGTGGGTTAAACACACACACAGAAGGGCAATTTGCTGAGTTCACCAGCTTGCAGTATAGCAGATTTCAGCAGCAGTCTAGTGGACAGCTCCTCACAGCAACAAGCTAAAAGTGAGGTCTCAGAGACCACTTTCTATGCCATGGCCTGTACCTAACATAGCACTGCTCTACCATACAGTTATTCTGTTCAGAACAATAGTATGTATACACCATTTTTAAGAGTGTTTCCTTACTTGTCCTGCTATTTTCCAAATACAGTGGGGACATTTTGTTACTCATTAACTTATGAAATGAGGTGTATGGAAAGATGCAGCCGTCCCTGTCCTGTTTGTCCCGAGGCGGCTTCCGTATGTCCCACCATCAGTCAGGAAGTCAGTGTGTCAGATGTTTTATTCAAGACAGCTGGGTGTATTTTTGGCACCTGGCTGGTCCATCTGACCCACATCAAACAGCCCAGACACCTGTTCTACAAAGACACTGGGCTGTTTATCTGCCCCTCCCCCTCAGTCTGATCAGATCAAAGAAAAGGGAAACTTTCAACCAGGGGAACATTGGCTGAGATCCAAAGTTTATTTCAAAGCATGATATCTCTTTGTTGGTCATTTGCGTTGATCAAATCACTCGTTTTGCCTTCCCTTTGGGACCAAAAGATGTATCTGTCTGTTTAGCCGCCATTGTCTGTGCTTCCATTGCCCTTGCCAATGGCAACATTCAACTCAACTGCCACAGAACTGACAGGTCCATCTAGACAAACGTCAAACGATACATCAGGCCTCGTCTCTCTGGCTATCTGTCTTCAGTGTTGGTGACACGAAGTGGAGAAGCCGTAAACTGATGGGCAGGGAAAATCTTAAGACCTCTCAGTTGATAATGGCCCTCTCTCTGCCTACAGTTGAGTCCGTGGGGACGATTCCACACACTTGGTGTTTTTTAGATCTGCACATCTTTTTTTTAATGTCCACTGTTCAAAGCAAATTGCGCTTTGAGATTTCACTTGACTTAATGGGATGTGGCTGTGAATGGCTGTTTCTCCGCGCCATTCAAAGTCGAACGTTCCTTTTTAAATCAAGTGGTTGATGTGCGGAGACTGGGAGCTCATCAGGACGCCTTCTGTCCTGTTGCATCCTTTTGATCACAGTGGCAACAACAGAGAAAAGCATCTGTCTCATGGTAGTCAGATCATGTTGTGACCTAGAACCAAATGAACACTGTAGCATAAAAACACTTTATGCACATCATTATGCTGACAAATAACCTTAATGTGGTATACATACTGCCTCGTCTTTGGGGACTTAACCTCAGAGGAGAATCATTGCTGCACAAAGGCCGTTGGCCCAATATTCCAAACATGCAGGATACTCTTACCCAGAATATTATGATAGAAATGTCACAATGTCAATGTGAGAGCCATGTCAGAGTTTGAAGTACAGCATGTCCTGTGTATATTTACAGGCTTACAATGTCATGGGTAAAGGACTGTCACAAAAATAGACATGTTCAAGTCTGTCCAATACAGTATGCCACCGTACATCTCAAAAATACCAACAACTAGATAGGTGATAAGTTAGCTTGGCGTATGACAATTTAGTCAAGCATGTGTGTGCGTGTGTTCTTACATGTGCACGTGTGTGTGTGTGTGTGTGTGTACCCATGTCAAGCATATTAGTTTTGAGTGAACCTTTGAGTTAGATAAGCCTGTGGAAAGGGTAAACCCTCAACGTAGATTAACACCACTTGTTCTTGCTACCGAGGATAATTTGTGAGTTTTAATAAAATCAAGCCTTTTCCTCCTTTTGAAGATAATTCAACCTCCAAATCAGAACTCCTTGAAAGAAGCAGACCAAAGAGAGGGACCGTCCAGCAAATCACTCTCTGTTCCCTATAAAGAATTGTGGAAGTATACAAATATACATTTGCATAACAAGCCCATGTAACGATCGTCATTGGTGGAATTAGACCAAGATGCAGGTTAATCATATTCTTTAATGATAACCAGAAAAACAAGAAAGAGAGAACCAACGAAACGTACAGCCCTGTGGGTCTCAACAGCAACAATACAAGGACAAGATCCCACAACATAGGTGGGAAAAAAGGCTACCAAAGTATGATACCCAATCAGAGACAACGATAGACAGCTGCCTCTGATTGGGAACCACACTCGGCCAAACACAAAGAAATACAAAACATAGAATGCCCACCCAAATCACACCCTGACCAAACCAAATAGAGACATAAAAAGGCTCTCTAAGGCCAGGGCGTGACAGCCCATCTGCTGAGACTATAAAGTATTGGGGGAAAAGTGTTCAAAAGAAGCAGATATCAAGGACTTTACTGGACTTTGACAATCAGTTTTTATTTAACAAAGTCAATGTTTTTTTAAGACATTTTTTTTTACAAATAGACCAGACAACACACCGACCATGTCCACGGTCGCGCAAAGGCACAAGCGAAAAACCCTATCTTCCTAATAATGTGCTGGTAAATGACTTCCTCCCTTAGTGTCTGCGGTAGCTGCTACGGTTAGCCATCTGGCTTTACAGGTATTTTAAGGGTGCATTGAGCATTTAATGTGAAATCAGAGCAGTTTAATGGCATTCGGCACCTTTAGCCTCGTCAATTTGAATGCATGGCATAAACGTAATTCATCCATCTACGGTAATGGAATTCTACTAGTGTTGTATTAGTCACCCCCCTACGAGCCCTATTCACCCCCATACTTCTATATAATGGACTGTGGCTTTATTTTATGTGCAGCCATGTTAATGACTATCCCTCTTGATCATGGAAATGTTCCTGCGCTCAGTAAAGCTATAATCCACTGTTGAAACAATAACAAACCAAGGACCACACCTCTGTTTTTGGTTAAAGAAATCTGAGGGAAGGGCCTGGAGAAATGTAACCACTCTCAAATTCATGGGCTGACCATTCCTGATATCAAAGTTATCGTTTTAACCATGTTTTGAGGCTACGGTATACAGTTTTGGTTCACAAACATTGGAGTAAAATAAGCGTATATTTTGTATTCTGACGGGTTGCGACAATCTCACTAAGCTCACAAAGCATTTCAAAGTTCTATCCTTCAAGAATCAATGGGTATATATGTCATACGTTTTTTAAGTTCAAAAAATGGACCTAGCAAAGGAGGAATCCAGCTTTAGAGAAACAACAGGGCTGCAAAACAGACTCGTGAAAATAAAATACTGCCTCACACTTTCACCTTACACATTCTATTTCAAACAAGTCCGTGACTTTTTCTTACCTGCTTAAAGGATCGGTCATGGAGATGGGGTGGAGCACAGGGTTGCAGTTATTGAGTTAGATCATGTTGACGACTACATTTCCTACCTCCTCAGTAGATTGTCTTCCTTTGATTTATCCTGATGATACAAGGTTGCCATGTGTTATCCAACAGCAAACATCATTTTATGTTATTAAAGAGCATCTGTAGAAATCTGCGTAGGAATAAGTATCACCGTCAACCGATTCTGATCATTGTACATCGTTCATTCTTGTATTTAAGAATCAAATCGTAACGTGTCTTTAAGCATCACATCGGCAGTGTCTGGGGAGCCTGATTGAATTCATTGGTCTAGTCGTTGGCAAAAAGGGGCCCTGCCAAAAGGGGGGAGTGGAATGGGAGGTGGTGGGGTAATAGAAGAGTGCTTATGAGGAATCTATGATTAGATTAGATTAGAAAACGTTTTTGTCCATTAAGTTTTCACAGAGTGGGAAAATGTCTATGGCGCTCTGTCTTACAAACAGACAAAAGAACAGACATAAAAACATAGTCATTACCCACATTGAGCATTTCCATGTCAATTCATCAGTCTTATTAAGGATTGTCACTGCAGAGGGGATGAAGGATTTATTAATACCGTTCTTCTGTGCGAGTGGCACCTTTAGTCTCCAACTAGACGGCAGGCAGCATATGGAAGGATGCGTACAGTGTGTGGGTGTTGTCGTTGAAGACCTGGAGTGCATTCCTTGTAAATGTTCTGTGTGTAGAGTTCTCGGAGTGGTGGCTGTTTGCTTCCGACTATTGCACTGACCTGATTGACAACATGTGCCAGTTGAATTACATGGTGGAGGGATTGATTAGCTTTTTATCTACTGGCGGGGCTCTCCAGGATGCTGCGTGGAGATGGATGGGCTGCTGAGGACTGACGTTGTTTATTGGGTCGGTGTGCTCCGGTGGAAGAACGTGTCAGGCACTGACGCAGACGCGCCTCAGATCAGATGAGCAGCAGGCTCACTCCTCACCCCTCCTTAATGGCCCTTGGACCCCCCAGCCCCTCCCGGTACTTGGAACATGATTGATATTTATGCATTCCAAATGAGCCATTGCCAGGGCCCAGAGGTCTCTTTCGGGACAGCGAGTGGAGAGGAGAAACGTTTTTATTCCCATACTCTTTTTCTCTTTTGAGGTCCAATTTCTGGTCTGTGTTGAATTTCCTGACCTTCTGTATAGTCTAAAATCAGGGGTGTGTCTGTCAGTCAACTGACCCAGACAAGGCAGAAAGGCTGCCTCCGGTCCTAGTAAGATACTCATGATGAGAAATTATAATCCTGCAAATCAATCCATTTACACCTGGGAAATGTATCGATTTTTCTCCATAAACTATAACCTTCGGACAAATCTGTGTTTCACCGTAAAGATGTACAAACGTTATCTTTGCTAGCATGAAGGTAAGCATACAAACTAAGCTAAAGATTTCCTCTACAGGCCAAGGTCACCTTGAGGGTCCAGTAGCAGCATCTACAACTCTCAGCCAGCAGCTATACTGTATATGGCATGATGTCAATATCTTTACTCCTCCAGATGTGGCAGTGTACTTTAGTTTGGTTTCAGAAGCTACTGGCAGGGCATAACATGACAACATGATGTCCTTTGACCTGACAATGACTCCTCCAGTAGCTCCTAGGTAGAGAGAACGAGTGTAGTCTCTAGTAGCCATTACAGACGTACAGAGACGCATCTGACTAATCTTTCCCAAAACAGCCGAGTGATTTCAGAGATGGCTTTCAGTCCCTCCGTCTGTCCCTTGCTAATCCACCGTTATCTCACATCATTGTACTCTCATCTCTCAATTTTCCTCTTTTGTTTTGTTTTTGACCGAAGATGCCTGTTTTGTTTTCTGCCCCAGTGAAGTCATGCGATAAAACCCAACAAGACCCGGCAGAGATTAAGATAGGAAACAGTGGAGATAGAGACAGGATTTTGGAGGAAATAATGTCAGAAAGGGGTCTGTGTTCTGTGGTGCATTCCCGTCACTTAGAACTAAAAAGCTGTCTTGTTCGACAAGCAGGCACGCACAAAACAGAGACCAGAGCTGAATTACCGTGGCTAACACATCCCAATGTTTCCAAAGTGGGCCTAAGCTTTGGCAGAGTGTCTGCTGCTGTTGGGCTAATAGGACATGATGAAAGTCAATGCCCAGGCCATCTCCCCACCCACATAGATTTAAAGGATGGAGAAGCACAGGATTTTATGTAGGCAAAGTGGATATGGATTGATGCTGTATATTTAGACTGGGGACTAATGCAGAGACAGAGCAGAGGAGAGGTGTATTAATCTGTGATCGCTGCCATGGGTTATAGAGCTATTTCTAATTACTGGGAAGCAATCAATTCTGTGTCGCAGGCAGCAGAGTGGTGAGTGTTCAGGGTATAATTCACGGGGTGTTGGTTTGAATCTGTTTTGATAGAATACACTTTTCACGCTCTCTCTGAAAACGGTGGCGAGTTTCCTAGAAAAGACATGAGCCCTCACCCTGTCTGCACTTATCAGACACATTTTCAAGGTGTCTGCCTCTGGTTTCACCCCATACAGGAGAGATTGAGAAATGTTGAATAACTAGGATTTTATGTTCTATTCCCATCTAGATGACTAGGTTTAAGGGTGTGTCTTGTGTCAAATAACAATAACAATATCACATTCACGCTAGTTCCCTCATGCTGTCCTTAGACAACATGAAATAAACATTTACTATACCTCCTTACACTTACTACCTCAGGAGGGAGAAATTACACTTTAAATGGTCTGTAGTATCCATTTGATTTGTTTTGACAATCGGAATAAATTGGCTTCATGGGCCGAGTCTCTTCACACAATGGCCTCAATTACTCTCCTTGCTGTTATTATTGCAAATCGTGTTGCTTTTATAACTAAAATGACCATGGCATCTGGCACCATGGCATTTAGCATTGGGAATCATAAGAGTGCAAGCTCATGCTAGCCTCTTTACGGCCCTCCAGTTTGGAGGCAGCTGTAAGACAATCTACCATTGGTGCACTCTGTCCTTCTTCTTGACCATCCCATGTATGGGATCACACATCTCATACAATCCATCCACAGAGAGAGATAGCCACAACAATCATGTTGCCCATCTAAAGAGTCATGGGAAACCTGACTAAATATGTTTTTAGAGCAGAGGCCAGGTAGCACATTGGGCTCAAAGAATCATATGTTTCTCAGAACGTTATGGGATGGCTGGGAGTAGATCAGGATGGGAGAAAAATAATGGCCTCCTCCAAGGAAACTATTGAAAAGGCTGTTGACTTGCTCTGCTTTCTCTTTACTATCTCAAACATATCCTTATGTCATTGGGTACTTAAACCGTTCATCCTCAGTCCCAGCAAATAGGATATGTACATCTGCATATATTTTCTTCAAGAAACTAGCTATATAGGCTAGATGTGACACTGCAGTCCTAAACTATGCCAGCATTGCCCTTGATTATAAGCAATGTTGTGCTGCCATTTTATTGACTTGGCCATAGCTTTTGATACGGTAGACCATTCCATTCTTGTGGGTCGGCTAAGGAGTATTGGTGTCTCTGAGGGGTCTTTGGCCTGATTTCCTAACTACCTCTCTCAAAGAGTGCAGTATATAAAGCTAGAACATCTGCTGTCTCAGCCACTGCCTGTTACCAAGGGTGTCCCCCAAGGCTCCACCCTAGGCCCCACACTCTTCTCAATTTATACTGAACAAAAATATAAAGGCAACATATAAAGTGTTAAAATAAAAGATCCCACAAAAAGCGTATTTCTCTCAAATGCTGTGCATATTTTTTGTTTACTACCCTGTCAGTAAGCATTTCTCATTTGACAACATAGTCTATTCACCTGACAGGGATGGCATATCAAGAAGCTGATTAAACAGCATGATCATCACAAAGGTGCACCGTGTGCTGGGGACAATAAAAGGCCACTCTAAAATGTGTAATTTTGTCACACAACACAATGCCATGGACGTCTGAAGGATTTTAGGGAGTGTGCAATTGGCATGCTGAGTGTAGGAATGTCCATCATAGCTGTTGCCAGAGAATTTAATGTTAATTTCTCTTCCATAAGCCACCTCCAACGTCGTTTTATACAGTTTGACACTGTGTATGGCGTCGTGTGGGCGAGCGGTTTGCTGATGTCAATGTTGTGAACAGAGCCCCATGGTGGCGGTGGGGTTATGGTACGGGCATGCATTATCTACAGACAATGAACACAATTGTATTGATGGCAATTTGAATGCACAGAAATACCGTGACGAGATCCTGAGGTCCCCTTTTTTAAGGTATCTATGACCAGCAGAGGCATATCTGCATTCCCAGTCATGTGAAATTCATACATTAGGGTCTAATGAATTTCTTTCAATTGACTGATTTTATATTTTTGTCCAGTATGCATCAACAACATAGCTCAGGCAGTCGGAAGTGCTCTTGACCATTTATATATATTTCCATTTGACCTTTATTTAACTAGGAAAGTCAGATAAGAACACATTCTTATTTTCAATGACAGCCTCGGAAGAGTGGGTTAACTGGGTTAATTACCTTGTCAGCTTAGGGCATCAATCTTCCAACCTTTCGGTTACTAGTCCAATGCTCTAACCACTATGCTACCTGCCGCTCCTATATGCAGATGATACAGTCTTATGCTCAGCTGGTCCCTCCCCGGATTGTGTGGCTTTCTCTCCTCTCAACCTTGTTCTGAACACATTCAAAACAAAGGTCATGTGGTTCGGTAAGAAGAATGCCCCTCTCCCCACCGGTGTGATTACTACCTCTGAGGGTTTAGAGCTTGAGGTACTCACCTCCTACATGCACTTGTGAGTTTGTCTAGATAGATGGTACACTGTCCTTCTCTCAGCACATTTCAAATCTGCAGGCTAAGGTTAAATCTAGACTTGGTTTCCTCTATCGTAATCGCTCCTCTTTCACCCCAGCTACCAAACGAACCCTGATTCAGATGACCATTCTACCCATTTTAGATTATGGAGACATCATTTATAGATCGGCAGGTAATGGTGCTCTCGAGCGGCTAAATGCTCTTTACCATTTGGCCATCAGATTTGCCACCAATGCTTCTTATACTGTAGGATACATCACTGCACTCTATTCTCTGGTCATCTCTGTATACCCGACGCAAGGCCCACTGGTTGATGCTTATTTATAAAACCCTCTTAGGTCTCACTCCCCTCTATCTGAGATACCTACTGCAGCCCTCATCCTCCACAACACCCGTTCTGCCAGTCACATTCTGTTGAAGGTCCCCAAAGCACACACGTCCCTGGGTTGCTCCTCTTTTCAGTTCGCTGCAGCTAACGACTGGAACAAACTGCAAAAACACTTAAAGTGGACAGTTTTATTGCCATCTCTTCTTTCGAAGACTAAATCATGGACAATCTTACTGACACTGATGTATTGTTGTCTCTACCTTCTTGCCCTTTGTGCTTTTTTCTGTGCCTAACAATGTTTGCACCATGTTTTGTGTTGCTGCCATGTTGTGTCACTGCAGTGTTGTTGTTGCTAACATGCTGTGTTGTCATGTGTTGCTGCCATGTTGTGTCACTGCCGTGTTGTTGTTGCTAACATGCTGTGTTGTCATGTGTTGCTGCCATGTTGTGTCACTGCCGTGTTGTTGTTGCTAACATGCTGTGTTGTCATGTGTTGCTGCCATGTTGTGTCACTGCCGTGTTGTTGTTGCTAACATGCTGTGTTGTCATGTGTTGCTGCCATGTTGTGTCACTGCCGTGTTGTTGTTGCTAACATGCTGTGTTGTCATGTGTTGCTGCCATGTTGTGTCACTGCCGTGTTGTTGTTGCTAACATGCTGTGTTGTCATGTTGTGTCACTGCTGCTAACATGTTGTGTCACTGCCGTTGTTGCCGTTGTTGCTAACATGCTGTGTTGTCATGTGTTGCTGCCATGTTGTGTCACTGCCGTGTTGTTGTTGCTAACATGCTGTGTTGTCATGTGTTGCTGCCATGTTGTGTCACTGCCGTGTTGTTGTTGCTAACATGCTTGCTAACATGCTGTGTTGTCATGTGTGTGCTGCCATGTTGTGTCACTGCCGTGTTGTTGTTGCTAACATGCTGTGTTGTCATGTGTTGCTGCCATGTTGTGTCACTGCCGTGTTGTTGTTGCTAACATGCTGTGTTGTCATGTGTTGCTGCCATGTTGTGTCACTGCCGTGTTGTTGTTGCTAACATGCTGTGTTGTCATGTGTTGCTGCCATGTTGTGTCACTGCCGTGTTGTTGTTGCTAACATGCTGTGTTGTCATGTGTTGCTGCCATGATGTACTGTTATCTTACTGTAGGTCTCTCTTTATGTAGTATTGTCGTGTCTCTCTTGGCATGATGTGTGTTTTGTCCTACATTTATACATTTTTTATCCCAGCCCCGTACCTGCAGGAGACCTTTTGCATCTTGGTACGTAGTCATTGTAAATAAGAATGTGTTAACTGACTTGCCTAGTTAAATAAAGATTAAATAAATACATAAAATGGTAGTTAATGATACAAATCCAAAATATATAGTCTTTGAGTCCCAGAAGCTCTGTTCCTCCCATCCTGGCTAATAAACACAACGCATGCACATTGTTGTCATAGTCTGTTTTATGAGGAGGGATGTGCCAACCCTAATGAGCACTTCAGAGAGAGACGTTTCCTGTCGGTAGCCCACTTTTGGTGCCCTGAAGCTTTCTACCTCAGCAGTAGACGTCCCTACCAAGCACAATAAGAATGAAAAGGTCCAAGATGAGTGGCAGGACTGGAGCATGGGCCTGCACATGAAATAGGGTTCATCACGGCAGGTCATCACAACCAATTTACTAGCAACCAACCACTTAGGTGACTCACTGCCGTACAATAAAAGCCATCCTTCAACTCCCATCCTTTAAAAAAATGTTTGATTTAAGTAGGCAAGTCAGTTAAGAACAAATTCTTATTTACAATGATGGCTTAGGAACAGTGGGTTAACTGCCTTGTTCAGGAAAAGAACGGCAGATGTTTACCTTGTCAGCTCAGGGATTCAATCCACCAACCGTTCGGTTACTGGCCCAACGCTCTAACTACTAGGCTACCTGCCACCCCATCCTAAATAACTGTTAATGGTGATTTTCAATTTGCTGTTGTTTATTGTCCAGAGACTAGATGCCTGAAAATGTAATATTCATCAGAATAACATGCCTCTGACACTTGCATAACCAAGTCACTCCAAGATGGCGTAGCAGTCGGACGTGTGTCTTAGTCTTGTTCCATCTATTCCCATGTATATATCGTTTTTTCATATATATTTTTTATATATTTTAATCTCACTTTCCATCTACAGACTAAATATACTCTACTGCAGCCAGCCTCACCCAATGTGGTATGGATCTGCTATTTTTAACACCCATCAGAAGCTAGCCAGCTACCTAGCTACTAGCTCGTAGTCAGTTAGCCACTGCTAGCGGTCCTCACCGTTAACTCGGACATCAGCAAGCCTCCCGGTCAATTCCTGCCAGTCTGCACAGCGCGATATCAACAGAGCATATTGAACTGCTTTTTCTCTACAACATCTCCGGATTCCTACCGCTACAATACCTCTTTTGCCAATTGATCTGGGCCCGTTACTGCCGACACGGAGCACCGCTGATCCATCACGACTGGTCTGCCGACGTAACCGTCCGAGGTGGTCTCAACAGGCTCTTCCGTTGCAACGTTGCCGGATGCCCATCTGCTAGCCCCGGCCCACTAGCTGTCTGAATCACCGTGTCTCCAGCTTGCCTGCCTTAGCAGTGACTACGGAATTGGCTCCCTGACTCATCTAGTGCTTCTCGTTGGACCTTATGATCACTTGGCTACACATGCCTCTCCCTAATGTCAAAATGCCTTGTCTATTGCTGTTTTGGTTAGTGACTTTTGTCTTATTTCACCATAGAGCCCCTAGCCCTGCTTTAGATAGCCCTTTTGTTCCACCCCCACACATGCGGTGACCTCACCTGGCTTAACTGGTGCCTGTAGAGACCAAACCTCCCTCATCATCATTCAATGCCGAGGTTTACCTCCACGGTACTCTCATCCTACCATACCTTCGTGTGTACATTATGCCTTGAATCTATTCTTCCTTGCCCAGAAATCTGCTCATTTTACTCAATGTTCCGAACATACTAGACGACCAGTTCTTATAGCCTTTAGCCGTAACCTTATCCTACTCCTCCTCTGTTCCTCTGGTGATGTAGAGGTTAATCCAGGTCCTACAGTGCCTAGCTCCACTCCCATTTCCCAGGCGCTCTCATTTTTTAAAACTTCTGTAACCGTAAAAGCCTTGGTTTCATGCATGTTAACATTAGAAGCCTCCTCCCTAAGTTTGTTTTATTCAATGCTTTAGCACACTCTGTCTTCCCGGATGTCCTAGCCGTGTCTGAATCCTGGCTTAGGAAGACCACCAAAAACCCTGACATTTCCATCCCTTACTATAACATTTTCTGACAAGATAGAACTGCCAAAGGTGGCAGAGTTGCAATCTACTGCAGAGATAGCCTGCGGAGTTCTGTCTCAGTATCCAGGTCTGTGCCCAAAAAATTTGAGCTTCTACTTTTTAAAATCCACCTTTCCAGAAACAGGCCTCTCACCGTTGACGCTTGTTATAGACCCCCTTCAGCCCCCAGCTGTGCCCTGGACACCATATGTGAATTGATTGCCCCCCAACTATCTTCAGAGCTCGTACTGTTAGGTGACCTAAACTGGGATATGCTTAACACCCCGGCCGTCCTACAATCTAAGCTTGATGCCCTCAATCTCACACAAATTATCAATGAACCTACCAGGTACAAACCTAAATCCGTAACCATGGGCACCCTCTTAGATATCATCCTGACCAACTTGCCCTCCAAATACACCTCTGCTGTCTTCAACCAGGATCTCAGCGATCACTGCCTCATTGCCTGCGAACATGATGGGTCCGCGATCAAAACGACCACCCCTCATCACTGTCAAACGCTCCCTAAAACACTTCAGCAAGCAGGAATTTCTAATCGACCTTTCTCGGGTATCCTGGAAGGATATTGACCTCATTCAGTCAGTAGAGGATGCCTGGTTGCTCTTTAAAAGTGCTTTCCTTGCCATTTTAAATAAGCATGTCTCATTCAAAAAAATGTAAAACTAAGAACAGTTATAGTCCTTGGTTCACTCCAGACTTGACTGCTCTTGACCAGCACAAAAACATCCTGTGGCGTTCTGCATTAGCATCTAATAGCCCCCGCGATATGCAACTTTTTAGGAAGTCAGGAACCAGTATACTCAGTCAGTTAGGAAAGCTAAGGCTAACTTTTTCAAACAGAAACTTGCATCCTGCAGCACTAATTCAAAAAGAATTGGGACACTGTAAAGTCCATGAAGAATAAGAACACCTCTTCCCAGGTGCCCACTGCACTGAGGCTAGGAAACACTGTCACCACCGATAAATCTACGATAATTGAGAATTTCAATAAGCATTTTTCTATGGCTGGCCATGCTTTCCACCTGGCTACCCCTGGCCAACAGCTCAGCACCCCCTGCAGAAACTTTCCCAAGTCCCACTCCCCCACTTCTCCTTCATCCAAATCCAGACAGCCTATGTTCTGAAAGAGCTGCAAAATCTGGATCCCTACAAATAAGCTGGGCTAGACATTCTGGACCATCTCTTTCCAAAATTATCAGCCAAAATTGTTGAACCCCCTAGTACTAGCCTGTTCAACCTCTCTTTCGTATCATCTGAAATCCCCAAAGGTTGGAAATCTGCCGCGGTCATCCCCCTCTTCAAAGGGCGAGACACTCTAGACCCAAACTGTTACAGACCTACAGTGGGGAGAACAAGTTTTGATACACTGCCGATTTTGCAGGTTTTCCTACTTACAAAGCATGTAGAGGTTTATAATTGTTATGATAGGTACACTTCGACTGTGAGAGACGGAATCTAAAACAAAAATCCAGAAAATCACATTGTATGATTTTTAAGTAATTAATTTGCATTTTAATGCATGACATAAGTATTTGATACATCAGAAAAGCAGAACTTAATACTTGGTACAGAAACCTTTGTTTGCAATTACAGAGATCATACATTTCCTGTAGTTCTTGACCACGTTTGCACACACTGCAGCAGGGATTTTGGCCCACTCCTCCATACAGACCTTCTCCAGATCCTTCAGGTTTTGGGGCTGTTGCTCGGCAATACGGACTTTCAGCTCCCTCCAAAGATTTTCTATTGGGTTCAGGTCTGGAGACTGGCAAGGCCACTCCAGGACCTTGAGATGCTTCTTATGGAGCCACTCCTTAGTTGCCCTGGCTGTGTGGTTCGGGTCATTGTCATGCTGGAAGACCCAGCCACGACCCATCTTCAATGCTCTTATTGAGGGAAGGAGGTTGTTGGCCAAGATCTCGAGATACATGGCCCCATCCATCCTCCCCTCAATACGGTGCAGTCGTCCTGTCCACTTTGCAGAAAAGCATCCCCAAAGAAGGATGTTTCCACCTCCATGCTTCACGGTTGGGATGGTGTTCTTGGGGTTGTACTCATCCTTCTTCTTCCTCCAAATACGGCGAGTGGAGTTTAGACCAAAAATCTATATTTTTGTCTCATCAGACCACATGACCTTCTCCCATTCCTCCTCTGGATCATCCAGATAGTCATTGGCAAACTTCAGAAGGGCCTTGACATGCGCTGGCTTGAGCAGGGGGACCTTGCGTGCACTGCAGGATTTTAATCCATAACGACGTAGTGTATTACTAATGGCTTTCTTTGAGAGCGTGGTCCCAGCTCTCTTCAGGTCATTGACCAGGTCCTGCCGTGTAGTTCTGGGCTGATCCCTCATGTTCCTCATGATCATTGATGCCCCACGAGGTGAGGTCTTGCATGGAGCCCCAGACCGAGCATGATTGACCATCATCTTGAACTTCTTCCATTTTCTATAATAATAATAATAATATATGCCATTTAGCAGACGCTTTTATCCAAAGCGACTTACAGTCATGTGTGCATACATTCTACGTATGGGTGGTCCCGGGAATCGAACCCACTACCCTGGCGTTACAAGCGCCATGCTCTACCAACTGAGCTACAGAAGGACCATTTTCTAATAATTGCGCCAACAGTTGTTGCCTTCTCACCAAGCTGCTTGTCTATTGTCCTGTAGCCCATCCCAGCCTTGTGCAGGTCTACAATTTTAACCCTGATGTCCTTACACAGCTCTCTGGTCTTGGCCATTGTGGAGAGGTTGGAGTCTGTTTGATTGAGTGTGTGGACAGGTGTCTTTTATACAGGTAACGAGTTCCAACAGGTGCAGTTAATACAGGTAATGAGTGGAGAACAGGAGGGCTCTGTCAATCACCACATTCTTGTCGGCAGATGACTGCCTTGCCTGGTTCACCAACTACTTCTCAGACAGAGGTCAGTGTGTCAAATCTGAGGGCCTGTTTTCCAGACCTCTGGCAGTCTCTATGGGGGTGCCACAGGGTTCAATTCTAAGGCCGGCTCTTTTCTCTGTATATATTAATGATGTTGCTCTTGCTGCTGGTGATTCTCTGATCCACCTATATGCACACAACACCATTCTGTATACATCTGGCCCTTCTTTGGACACTTTGTTAACAAATCTCCAGATGAGCTTCATTGTCGTACAGCACTCCTTCAGTGGCCTACAATTGCTTTTAAATGCTAGTAAACCTAGCTAAATGCATGCTCTTCATCTGATCGCTGCCTGCACCCGCCCGCCTGACCAGCATCACTACCCTGGACAGTTCTGACTATGTGGACAACTACAAATATCTAGATGTCTGGTTAGACTTTCCTTCCAGACTCACATTATTCATCTCCAATCCAAAATTCAATCTAGAATCTGCTTCCTATTTTGCAACAATGCTCATGCTGCCAAACATACCCTCGTAAAACTGACTATCCTACCGATCCTTGACTTCGGCGATATCATTTACAAATAGCCTCCAACACTCTACTCAGCAAACTGGATGTAGTCTATCACAGCGCCATCCATTTTGTCTCCCACGCCCCATATACTACCCACCACTGCGACCTGTATGCTCTCGTTGGTTGGCCCTCACTACATATTCGTCGCCAAACCCACTGGCTCCAGGTAATAAGTCTTTGCTAGGTAAAGCCCCACATTATCTCAGCTCACTGGTCACCATAGCAATCTGCCAATCTGTAAATAGCACACCCAACTACCTCATTAGTTACCTTGTTATTTATCCTCTTGCTCTTTTGCACCCCAGTATCTCTAATTGAACATCATCAACTGCACATCTATCACTCCAGTGTTAATGCTAAATTGTAATTATTTCGCCTCTATTGCCTATGTATTGCCTTACCTCCCTACTCTTCTACATTTGCACACACTGTACATAGATTTTTCTGTTGTGTTATTGACTGTATGTTTTTTTTGTTGGTGTAACTCTGTGTTGTTTTTGCCACACTGCTTTGCTTTATCTTGGACAGGTCACAGTTGTAAATGAGAACTTGTTCTCAACTGGCCTACCTGGTTAAATAAAGGTGAAAAAAAAAACATGAATAATGGAAAAAGGGCACAGGCTTCAACATAAACATACTGATGGATGCACTATGGAATATGGGATGCATTGAGTAATAGAATGCAACGCCATAGAAAATCATTGTGGATGAATGACATGCTAATTGAATGTAATCGCGTGTCATTTAGCCACTGTAGGGAAGTCTCATACTATGAAGAGTCCTAGATAGTATATGAGGTTGTTCACCCAAGCATAGTCATCTTTGGCATGATGAGATCCTCTGTACTGTCCTGTACTCTTGTTAAGCAATAAGAAATTAGTCCAGCAAAGTTGAACCACATGGCCCTATACTAAGAAGCCTGGATCGATGCGATGGTCGCCCTGGTCATTCTTATGACAGTTACCCTGACCTGTCAGCATTCATATCTCAGGGTGGTGACGTGACCTTCCTGACGCAGAGGCCAGGGTTGTGACGGAAGACAGGGGTGCAGGAGGTAGGGTCTAGAGTCTGTCCAAAACCCCTGTGCCCTCCTCCCTCCATCCCCCTGCTCTGCCGTTGGCTCCGGTGTGAGTAGTGAAAGGTCATCCTCTGCTGTCCTGTATTATCTGCCCTTTCTGTTCAGCCAAGATCCCCCACTGCTCTCCAGCCTGCTGTCTCTGTGCCCTGAACCACATAGCCACCACCAGTCAGACATGAGATTAAAAACTGTGTCTGTCTGTCTGCACACTGTCCTACTGTCCGGTCTTCTGTCTCTCTGCCTCTCTGTGCTCTGCACCACACAGCCTCTTCCAGGCAGAGATGAGATTCAACACTGTGTCTGTCTCTCTGCACACTGTCCTACTGTCCGGTCATCTGTCTCTCTGTCTCTCTGTGCTCTGCACCACACAGCCTACACCAGGCTGAGATGAGATTAAACCCTATTTGTCTGCAGTGTCCCATTTTTGTCCCATATTTGTCCCATTTTAAACAAACATGGAGCTTCTCTAATTACCACCGAGCCTGATTAGCAGTGTTGAACCACGGAAAATACTTGAATTACTTCCAGGTTGGCTTTTTTTGTCTCAATGGCAAGGACTCTGGCTCTCTTTTGTATCTCTATTTCTTACCTCTTTTCTTACCTCCCGTTTTATCCCCCCACCATTACCTCCCTCTCTCACCCCCCCACACACACACACTCCCTCTGGTGATCAGTTATTGAAGTATTATCACAATGGGGCTGCCAAAGGCTTGCAGTGATCAGGATGTGTCTAGCTACCACACAGAACACAACACGACAAGTTTCCAGGCACTGAATGTCCTATCCATGTTTTTGGCAGCGGTACAAATATTTGGCAAGATTAAGTCTGATGGATTACTTGCAGTCCTTAGTTTAGCACCAATAGTCACTAGACACAAAATGACAGCACAGTAAGAGCCTGTAACTGTTCACAGGTCCTTAGTCTGATTGCACATTTCTTAATTAATCCATGCTAACAGTCGAAACAACAACAGAGTTATTCACAATGTGAAAGAATGGTTACATAGATTAGTCTGTAATCACCTCTCTCCAGGCATACATGTGTTGCTTTCTTACTAATGTAATCATGCTGCTTGAACTAATTAGTTTGCAAAAAGGTTTTTTGTACTTAAACCAAATTGTTAGGATAAATCTTGAAAATAAAACAATTCAGCTATGAAAATAGTGTGTTGCAATCGCTGGTGGTCATAAAGTAGCAGTTTCCCTCTCTCTCTCTCTGCTCCGTGATTATGCATGTAACTGGCACAGAGTGAGTTATTTATATTTTGGAGTGTGTCGCCCCACTGCCATGATGTGTCGCCTGATTGCCACAACTGTTTTTCTGGGTCAGACAGAGCTCTCTCTCTCACACACACACACACACACACACACACACACACACACACACACACACACACACACACACACACACACACACACACACACACACACACGAACAGTGTATATTTCTCACCTCGATGCTCCTCTTCCTCCTCATCTTTATATAAACGTGACTAACGGCAGGGCGATAGCGCTCACCCTCAATCAAGATGGAGGACCCCCCTCCTTCAGCAGTCCCTCGCACGGCCTAGCAGGGCTGTTTTTCCATTTGCTAGATCCATGTTGTTTTCTAACTGTCATTAATCAGTGCAGTGTGTAAAGCACCAAGTCCCATTTACACCTGAGCTTTTTGTGTCTCTCTGCCAATGACAGACAGATAATTATCGTTGTCTGTGAATAATGCATAGGTAATAAACGTGGTTCCGCCAGCTATCGTTTGCCTCTTTCAGTGGCCCCAGGGGAACCTGTCAGGTGGGTGCTCGCCTTGCGGCTGCATTGCCAGGCTGGATCTTGGCATGGCCCCCAGCCACCCCCCTCTCTCTGTCCCTCTGTCTGTTGCCTTTGTGCACTAGATGGCACAAAGGCAACAGAGCAGAGGTGCACTATAATCTATGTAACAGTGGGCGTAAACATTACGGCAGCCAAAATGTATATTACCTTGTAGTCGAGATCAATATGACAAATGACTGGGGAAAATAGAATTTGGACTCATGTAGTACATTAGGCAATTCAAGCACTGCGGATGTGCCATGGAAAGGCAGCAATGCTTTGTATTTCTCATCAGGTTTTCTCACATAGACCAATACATTCTACTCACATACTCACATACTCCTCATTGTAATTACTGTGGGCATTCTGGTAATCACCTGTACCACCGAGTGTAGCTAATGACTGTTAACTCATGCTTGTTCTGTCTCTTTAGAAAACTAGCAAGAGCAGTTGTGAGTAATTTAGCATAAAATCAAATGATGACAGTTTGAATAGGATGAAACTACATTTACCCTCAATGTGTTAATACACCCTCTGTAATTGAATTTCAATAACAATACTGAAACAAGCCAAGACTCACAGCAGAAAGCAGTAGGTGTAAAACATGCTTCAGTGACTCCACACTACAGTGTATGATAAATCACTTCTGTTTGTCATAAACATACGGAATGTGACCTCCGCCTAATCCCTAACGTGGCCATATTATTTTAGGTACCAGGGACAATATTAGGAACGTCTTCCTTGAGATGAGTAAATGGCATTCCCGCCGAGCTCTGAAGTGTCATCCGGCCCGGGCTCATCACGGCCTTCCCTGTCACCACGGCTAACGGCGTTTGTCACCCATATCAATCATCCCACCTCTGCCGCAGCCGCCTCCTCGGTCATTGTTTCAACGTTGAGAGTTTTTTCTTGCCGACTTCACGAGCACCATCCATCACACTCAGAGGAGCTTTCCTCCTCCTCTCCAGCTCACAAGTACAGAGAAGATAAAAGGAGGAACTACTTCTCCATACTTCTGCATAGTTCTCTCTTTTATATTTTGTGTACTGTAGGCTGTCTTTGTTTTTCACCTTTGAGCTCCTTCTCTCCCCATTGGGAGTCCAAGTGTTAACTATTTGGATCACTTAAATGGAGTTTTCCTCAACACACATGGGAAATGGACTGTTGTCACTTTTAGTAAGGCGATTCAGGTAGACCCAATATGTTGTTCATCTCTCTCCCTCCCCTCTCGTCTCTCTCTGGGGTGAGGTGTGCTTATTTACTGTCCTGGCAGAGGGAACTGGCCCCTGAGGGGACGGTCGAAGCAGGGGGGACAATAAAGCCTCAGTGTCCCCTGTCACTTTGTGTTTTAAGAGCTTACATTACTGTTAACGTAGTAGGGCTTCAATGGAGGAGCCTGCGGGGGATATTAGCGCTTAGGGCTCTAGGGGCACAACTTCAATTGGTTATTGATTTCAGATCTCAATGAAAAAATACAACTTTATTTTGGGCTTATCAAGCTGCGAAAACTACATATCCACAATATTACAGTTTATATTGTGGATATTGGCTGCTCTTCTCGTGTAGGATTACAATTCTTTCTGTCTTATTTTCTGTCGGTTCAATCAAGGTCACAGTCTGCAGATATCAAATGTGTCAGCAAATGCAAGTTAAAAGCCCTGACCTGGATCAGATGGGAAAATCAACCCAGTAGCTAGTAAATCAAATAAAATGTATTTGTCACGTGCACCGAACCCAACAGGTGTAGTAGACCTTACAGTGAAATGCTTACTTACAGGCTCTAACCAACAGTGCAATTTTTAAGTTAAAAAAAGGTATTAGGTGAACAATAGATAAGTAAAGAAATAAAAAACAACTGTAAAAAAGACAGTGAAGAATAACATCAGCGAGGCTATATACAGTAGTGATGCTATATACAGTAGTGATGCTATATATAGTAGCGAGGCTATATACAGTAGCGAGGCTATATACAGTAGCGAGGCTATATACAGTAGCGAGGCTATATACAGTAGTGATGCTATATACAGTAGCGAGGCTATATACAGTAGCGAAGCTATATACAGTAGCGAGGCTATATACAGTAGCGAGGCTATATACAGTAGCGAGGCTATATACAGTAGCGAGGCTATATACAGTAGCGAGGCTATATACAGTAAGTAGCGAGGCTATATACAGGCACCGGTTAGTCGGGCTGATTGAGGTAATATGTACATGTACTGTTGAAGTCGGAGGTTTACATACACCTTAGCCAAATACATTTAAACTCAGTTTTTCACAATTCCCGACATTTAATCCTTGTAAAAATGCTCTGTCTTAGGTCAGTTAGAATCACCACTTTATTTTAAGAATGTGAAATGTCAGAATAATAGTAGAGAGAATGATTTACTTCAGCTTTTATTTATTTCATGCACAAAGTATATGTCCTAACCGACTTGCCAAAACTATAGTTTGTTTTCAAGAAATTTGTGGAGTGGGCGAAAAACAGATTTTAATGACTCCAACCTAAGTGTATGTAAACTTCAACTGTAGGTATGGTTAAAGTGACTATGCATATTTGATAAACAGAGAGTAGCAGTAGGGCAAAAGAGAGGTTGGCGGGTGGTGGGTGACGGGACACAATGCATATTGTCCGGGTTCCAATGTGCAAAGGCACCGGTTAGTCGGGCTAATTGAGGTAGTATGTACATGATGTATAGTTAAAGTGACTATGCATATATGATAAACAGAGAGTTGCATTAGCGGTAAAGAAGGGGTTAGGGGTGGGCACACAATGCAAATAGTGCGGGTAACCATTTGATTACCTGTTCAGGAGTCTTGTGGCTTGGGGTTAAAAACTGTTGAGAAACCTTTTGGTCCTAGACTTGGCACTCCGGTACCACTTGCCATGCGATAGTAGAGAGAACAGTCTATGACCAGTACTAACTCTAGTACCAGTACAAACTCACAACAATGATGTTGAAGATAGAGTAGGTGATGAAAGTTCCTATTTTTCTCCATTACAAGCCATTTTGGTTGCTTCCTGGTGGGTGTCAAGGCCAGTCAGCGCAGTTTGTGATTAGCCAATCACAACCATTCATTTAGCCCTGTGTTTGTGCATCTGTCTCAAGCGGTTTTAACCCTTTGAAGAAAATGGTCTCTTAACCTGAACCGTCTCTGTAAATCGGAACAATCCAAGAAATAGATTGAGGTGTTGTTTCATTGGGAAAACGCTCAGTGGCTTAGCACTCAGGGGAGGACATGGAAGAAAGAATTGACCAATCCTACAACGTCCTTCTTCAACTGTGGCTTTAAGACCATGGCTGGTTGTGTCTACTGCCTTGTTGGGAATATATAAGTTGACTGTTCAGTGAACAAAACAGCATAGAGTTCATCAATACAGTACAAGACACAGGCTAAATGTATGTGTGGATGTTGAGGATTGGAGTGTGTGTGTGTGTACAGTATTAGTGTTCAGTATGTGCATGAGGTTTACAAGGCTGTGTGAAAACTTGAGGAAACCTGCAACGTGACATAAGATGGTTACACAACTGCAAGAAGTGGTTGTTGAATATGCATACACAGCGCTCTCCCACCTCCCACTTACCTACCCTTTACACCCCCCACCCCCCCAGTGCAATCTTCACATGCAAATGCCCCAGTCTGTGGGTGGGCTGTTGCTGTGGCAAACCCGGGAACATAAATTACATTTGCATGTGATTGAGGAGGACCGGGTTCCCAGTAGGACCGCATCACAGTAAATAAGGACAGTCAGAGGGGGTCGTAATTGCACACTTCCCTGGCGCACTTCAAAGCACTCAAAATGACAGCCTCCCTTCCCGCCTGCGAGGGGGGCGGCGGCGCTATCTTTTTAGGGCCGCCTCTGAGCTGTCACCCACTGGAGTTCACTTCTGACACTGCAATAGCAGGATAACTCAATGGGTAACACAGCCTCTGGTTGTGAAGTACATTGTTGTGGTTCTGACATGGGTATTTTCTGTCTTCATATGAGTTTGACTCGTCATTGGTCTTTACTACCTGAAGTGGCCACGGTGTGCATTTTGATAGAAAATACAGTGGAAATTCTAACAGAAGTTTTGGAAAGGTGAACTGTAATGAGGTGAAAGTGTCAAAGAACACTTTATGATTAGACCGTTATTAGGAGAGGAATTAAATCAACTAGCTACTTACATCGCTTAAAGGCCCAGTGCAGTCAAAAACGTGATTTTCTGTGTTTTGAATACACTATGAGGTTGGAATAATACTGTGAAATTGTGGAAATGATAATACCCTTTTAGAGCTGTTTGAAATGGTGTACATACTTAAATGTAATGTAAATGTACATATCCCAGAAAAGTTGAGAAATCTTGCAACTATTACCTTTGATGGAAAACTGAATTTTGAAACCGTGGAGAGGGAAATTATTTCATGATATCTCAGTTCACATATTTACTACGACTAGGAGAATCCTGTTTCAAATCATATGAGAAAGCAAATATTCAACTTTATTTGGAGAGAAAAACCAGATGAAGTTAAAGGGACATAAACTATTGCAGCATAAATACTGGAGGCTGAGACAGGAGGGGTCGGCAGACACTGTGGCCCCGTCCGACGATACCCCCCGGACAGGGCCAAACAGGCAGGATATAACCCCACCCACTTTGCCAAAGCACAGCCCCCACACCACTAGAGACAGGAAGATCACATCATATTCCTATATTGAATTATTTCTTATTGTTGTTGCATTGCCAAGAAGGAACCTGCAAGTAAGCATTTAGTTGGACGATGTATAACATGCACATCTCGTACATACAACTGCTAAAAACTGGAATTGCATTATAGTCAGACAGTTTTTGTGCTATCCTCCCTTCCCACAGATGCACACATACACATACTAACACGTACACAGGCAATGAACCGAACACCATCAACATCCCCATCCAGCACAGAGTAGTTCGCATGACGCAACTAGATGGCTTTATGTAACATCATAGCATGTATCTCTCCTGGAACTGGAGCAGAAGAGCATGTGAGACTCAACACTGGAGTCTCTCTCTCTCTCTGTCTATCTCTATCTCTCTATGTCTTTATTTCTCTCTCTTTCTCTCTCCTCTCTCCCCCTCTCTCTTTCTCTCACTCTGTTGTTTTCTCTCTTGCTTCATCTCTTTCTATTTCTCTATTTCTCTGTCTCTCTCTGTCTCGCTCTCTCTTTCTCTCTCTGCCAAGCCTGTTCAATACGTATTGACATTAAATCACATGAGCACAATGCACGCTTGTAGTCCACATCCTTTTATTCTATATTTGGAAATGTCAAAGAACTGCGACCTGTGTACAAGCGTGAACCATGATGAGAACTTCTAACACGAGTCTATGGCTGGTTACATTTTCGTTAGACACTAATGAGCAATCAACGTGATTTTTCTGAAGAGATGTCCGCCCGCAGTAGCACTGCTAATTACGTTATTTTCTAACCTGCATACAGTAGATGCAAATGGAGATAAGATCAGCAACACTGGGCCTATTGGGCTGTGGCTGAGCATGGCCCGAACTGAACCCATTGTTTACCAAGCATTGATAATTAATGTAATGTGGCAATGGGAAATTATAGTCTTCATTTTGCCATTTCCAATGGACATTAAGTCCCAATTAAGACTTGGAATTGAGCATTGTGAAATGAAAGGACTCGTCTGACATTGATTATATGCATGATAGAACGCTGCAGCTGAACCAATCAGATATTCCAATGGCAGAATGAACACGTGAACATGCCAGGCATAATAATCAGCTGTGCTTAACTTGGAATGAAATAGGTGCCGATACTGTTTATGTTTAGGTGCAGGAACTCCTCACTACTTTTGAGCTAATATTCTATAAGAGGTGCAGGAACTCCTCACTACTTTTGAGCTAATATTCTATAAGAGGTGCAGGAACTCCTCACTACTTTTGAGCTAATATTCTATAAGAGGTGCAGGAACTCCTCACTACTTTTGAGCTAATATTCTATAAGAGGTGCAGGAACTCCTCACTACTTTTGAGCTAATATTCTATAAGAGGTGCAGGAACTCCTCACTACTTTTGAGCTAATATTCTATAAGAGGTGCAGGAACTCCTCACTACTTTTGAGCTAATATTCTATAAGAGGTGCAGGAACTCCTCACTACTTTTGAGCTAATATTCTATAAGAGGTGCAGGAACTCCTCACTACTTTTGAGCTAATATTCTATAAGAGGTGCAGGAACTCCTCACTACTTTTGAGCTAATATTCTATAAGAGGTGCAGGAACTCCTCACTACTTTTGAGCTAATATTCTATAAGAGGTGCAGGAACTCCTCAATACTTTTGAGCTAATATTCTATAAGAGGTGCAGGAACTCAAGCAGAACATAATTTCAGGTGCCGTTCCTCCGGTGAGCTCCTGCCCAAATCAAGTACTGATAATCTGAGCAATTAAAGCATTTTGCATATAAAGCCCAACAGAACTCTTTGTCTGTTCCCGGAGTAGTGAATGCACTGACTGTACAAGTTAGCCTAGAGTGTGTTAATGTGGTTTTCTATGTACAGTGACATTGGGTGTGATGAATGGCGTCTTAAATACGATTTAACATCATTATAATAATCTAAAATGTTCATAAAACGCTGTAATGTACATCACAAACTTCTAGTTATTTTTTCCCCCATGTCTTCTAGACCCATTTGAGTGCACCAACCCCCATTGTTACTGTATGAAATCTCAGCTTGGGTAACAGAGGACTTAATCATTCTAACTTGTGATGTGCTGTTGGGCTCAATGGAGTGGAACATGACACAAGCGGGTGTACAGTCCCACCATGGCCTTCTGCCAGGGCCATTTTTAAAGAGCCACTTAGGCTCCTACAGATGAAGGATCTTAATTTGATCACCCTGTTGCAGGAGAACATTCTTGCAATCCAGCAAATGTAAAAACCTGTAGTGTATTTGAGGTTAAAATCGCTTCTGAAGTTTGTGATTTCCACTTTGAAATCTTACACCAATGTCTGTTAATTATAATCCACATAATAATTCACATTTCCTGTTGCTGCAGGATTATTTTCCTGCTGTAGAAAACCGGCTCAAATGAAGATCCTACAGCTGTAGTAATGTGCCCAGGGAGAGAGGGGGTTTAGGTTGCTGCTCTGCTCCAGTTGCTGCTCAAACATCTCAAGACTGGATGGGACAAGAGGGGTGAAACAGAAACATACACCCTATGTTTGTTTTTAGTAGGGCTATGACATCAATCACAGGAGCGTCACAATAGAAGAAGTCAAGTATGAAAATGAACGCTCCGGGAGTAACAAAACAATATGAGAGAGAGCGAGACGGAGGTAAGTCAAGTAACATACTGTCGAATCTCTTCTATGGCAGTCCCTTGACAACCCAGTGGAACGTACAGGTTGAGCTGTGTGTGACGGCTGCAGAGGGTGATTATCTGGCGTTCCCCAGAGACAGAGCGTCTCCATATCTTCTCCATAGCTTCTCCCAGAGTCATGTCTATACAGTACAGTATGCTCCCATCCAGGTCCAGAGGTCAGCTCATAATGACTGTTTCGATGGGCTAGTGGGTGACTCATCAGGCCAGTAAACACACAGGCTAATACATAACCTCCAATCAGTGCAGGAGAGCATGTTTGATGCAATCACATGCATGTACACTACGGTCATATAGTTCTAGAATCACAGTATACTGTACGTACACATTAAAGCATACATTCACACTGTTCTATGGTTTCTCTTTCTTGAATCCCATGCTGTAAGAACATTCATTGAACGCAGTGAGGGAGGGACATTTAATTCCTGTCAAGAGTCACCCCTTGGGACTTTGCGGGCTGATTAAAGCAAAACACAGCTAACCTTTAAATGCAATTAAAGTGAGATGTCAACTGGAAGCTAACCTACAGGTTGTGCAGGATGTTCACTTTCTCCTTCCTGTTTTATTCTGTCTATGGAGAGCAGAACCTCAGGCAGCATGTCTCTGGTTCTGGAGACAGAAAGGAGAGGGACAACACCAATTGAGTAATTGGTCTGCTGCTTGAGGTGTGGATTTGTCCTCTGTACAATGCTTGATGCCATTTCACTTCTGAATGACTGGCTGATTGAAATGCCAAAATGAATACTGCGGATGAGAGAATACACTTTTCTTTGCTAATTTCACAGCTCCTAAGACATTAGATTGGCTTTAATATTAGGGCTTAACGGAGTCACCAATCACACACATTCAGAACTCACCATTACGGTGCATATCAACCTTGAGTGAAAACGGGGCAATCAACAAGGCATACATGCCTTTTCTTGAGCATGATGAAATGCTTGAGGGGTTTTGCCTGTCCAGCTGAAATGTTTTCTTTTCAAAACACATTATCACAACCCAATATCATTGGTTTGTCCCACAGTTCCTTGAATGGGTGTTGACAGTCTGTAAACCTGGCCTTTGTATGCCACGGCAGCCTAGCTGAGGCGACCCACACTCCTCTCTGTCTGTCTCAAGACTGCTACGAGCTGTCTCTTCCTCCAGGCCTGTGCTCTGTTGTTAATTGTGGATTATGACCATGACAAGAGGTGGGTGGTGGGGCGTGAGGCAGAGGCACTTCAGCCTGAACAAAAACAAGCTGATTAAGCCTAAGGGAGCTGCATCACGGGAAACGCTGAGAGGAAGATGGGATCATTAATCAGAGACAGAGTGACTGAGTAAGTTTCCCCTGAAATCAGCACTCCAGTGTCACCACGGCTCATCCCTGACCTCCCCAACTCCACAGACACACTTGTAAGGTCATTCACATCATCATCATCCACAGCTGGTTCATATTTGGCCCTGCTGTGTGTTTCTTGACCACTTGCTTGAATTCCGTACAACTGGCGACAGATTTTCATGCAAATATTCTAAAGTCCACATAAAAACAATATGTGCATTTTCCCACCAGGGATGTGCTACCATTACATTGACTTGTTGCAGATAAGTCTGTGAGTGATGACATTGTGCAAATAAAAATACCTCTTGCAGTTAAACGTCCATGTACCAAATAAAAAATACAAGTAAAAATGGTTTCCAACGCATTTTCAACTCTACTGATGGTTTTCTCACAAAAAGGGATGAGATTATTTTGGCACGAAAGAGGGATATTACTTGTATTCGTCGAACGGCAGCCAAGCATCGCTTATCACGTCAGTAGAATAAGACCCTTGATGTTCATTGGAAAAGGAGCATCAAGCGATTCACCTTGCACTTTCACCCCCCTGGGAAGTTCCTCATAATGCTGTTAATGTGGGTTTTTAGGAGGATCAAATTTGTTTTGACTATGTACATGCATCTGGAGAAACCATCTCTGTTTTGAAGGTTTCGAACTGGGGCACTTTACACATGTATTGTGGTGTTCAAGGCCAGTGCTATGTGTAATTTTCTGAGAAAGGGTTCTGTGATTGTGCTCTTTTTTTGGTCCACCACATAGAACTTAATGGCAGCCTAGCAGGTATTACGAAGCCAACATTAGGTCTCCGTGGTGTATTCACCAACTGTAAGTACCATTAGTCATTGTGCAGCTCTGCGACTTTCATTATACCAATGGCTCTCATGGATCATAATAATATATTATTTTCAATCATTATTTTTCAATGTTCATACAAAGAGTTTCATTCCAATTCTTAAACTCTCTCTCTCTCTCTCTCTCTCTCTCTATATATATATATATATATATATATATATATACATATTTTCAGAAATTTTGCCAAACTAGTTTTTTTTTTCTTTTTAAATAACTTTTGAAAGAGAATAGTGAGTTTTTCACATCTAGTCATGGCATGACAGACATTTTGCTTCAAATATATCACTACATGGCTTCCATTCATACAAACCATCATATTTTGCAAAACTCCATATATCCACCTCACTTTCAGAGACTAAATTAAGTAGCACTGCAAGGTTTTCCACAGTCAAATGTGATACCCTTATACCCTGTAGTTTTGTTTAAGCCTCGTCAGCTGCCAGCCTCTGGGGCACCTTGGCAACTTATGAAGCCAGGTCAGTCAGACAGTCAGTCAGTCAGTATAAATCACAAGCTATCTCTCTGTCTTACCCACATCCCCCCAGACAGGTCTAATCAGCCGCTGGACACTACTCCAGCTCAGGAGTCATCTTCTGTCCTCCTAATCCTCATTGACAATGCAGTGACCTTAACCCTTCTGCTGTGTTCCCGGTCGAATTTGACCGATTTACAAGTTCTCTCTGAAAAAATGTAGTTCATTTAATCTGATTGTCATAAGGTTCCATGACTTTGTCCACACAGACGATCTGAACACACAAAATACATTTGGATGATTTTTATTACATTTTGGATGTTTTATTGAACTTTTGTACACTTGTGGTGTTCCCGTTCACTAGAAATTAATTGGTGAGACTACAATTAGTGTATAAAATTGAGTTCAGGCACACACACACACACACACACACACACACACACACACACACACACACACACACACACACACACACACACACACACACACACACACACACACACACACACACACACACACACACACACACACACACACACATACATCACTCTCCTCCTTGGCTTCCATGGCAACCCCCACAGGAATCCTTCCCCAATAGAATCTTTCCCCCACGGGAACCACACCTGTTGGCATTCTCACAGACAACCACAACATTGTTTCAGTAATATATAAAACTTTTCTCGCAGCTCTGGTATATGAATATTTTTTGAGGCCATGGTCACAATTCATCAAACGATATACTGTATGTGAGGCTCTTGATCATATCTTTGATCATGACACTGGTGAGGAGGAGCGAGTCCTTGTTAAACTTCGACACAAAGTACTCTGTGAGAAATAGCACAATATGTTTCATCTGACTATTTGTTATAGTCAAAATAATCCATACATTATGCTTTTTTTTTTATTAAAAAACGAGGTGTATGAGCTCAGGTCAATGAGGCCTACAGGCCATTAAGAGTAAATAGTAGGTCAAAACTTATAATGTAAAGGACTGAAGTTGATAAAAAGATCTAACACAACATCAGGTGATAATATATGTATTATTATAGATTTACAATCAGCTATAATGCGGCGGCCATTTTGGACCGGGAACACAGAATGAATTGACATGAAACGAACACAACAGGAGGGTTAAGCGTTGGCACGAAACTGGTATCTGACGTCACCGCCCTTTCCCCGCCATTGAAACCGACGTGAACGATTACAGCCTCACTCACTGTGTGCCGTTTCCCCATCAGCCCTGCAACTGTATCAGGTACTTTAAATGCAGACGGTTGGGTCTGTGTGGCTTTGAGTGGTTGTCCGGAGGGCTAAAAAATGACCACAATGTATTTTCGCACATCAAAACACATTCAGTTATTCAAACCATGCCCAGCCTGGCTGGGGATAATAGTGCTACAATACGGCTATTAGTTCCGTTCCACTCTAAAATCTTTAATCTTCAAGACATTTTTTGAAGAAAAGAGGCAGAGATGGAACCAGAGAATTGTCAAAATCGTAACAAACGTCCTCCTCTCCCGTTCTGTCAGGGTTGATCGACACACCGCCAGTAGAATCATTTGGAAATGAAACACCTAATGTCAAACTGCACCCCGTACAGACGGGTCGCGCTCCTTAGAATACGGAATTCTCCACAGCGCCTGTCCGCAGCAAGGGGTCTGTACGCACCCTGATGGTTCTCCAAACAGAACAAAATGGAGATAGAAATAGGCCTATCAGTAACAGTAAGCACACATAACAAGGATGGAGAATGTAACCACACACAATAGAAAAGAAAAGCTGGCCTTCAGGCAGTTACAAGATCTCTGCTGTGAAAATGATGCCATCTCCAGGACTTTGACATGTACTTATGATCTTGCTCCGATACAATACAATGACAATCTATTTCAAATTCTCCACAATAGCCTAACCTCGGGTTGTATTGTGTTCTAAATCTCGAAACGATTGTGTTCTTTTATTCACAATAATCCAAAGAAATAGATATATACAATGGTACAAAGTAAGTTGGTTAAAAGCTTGGTACCATCCGACTGTAGATACAGGGCAGGTAGACCCACCTACAGTACCCACACCAGGCTCCACCCCAGGGGCCCTTCTCTCCCAGCCCAGTAGCCTGTGAGACAGACAGTACGGTGTAGGGAGTTGAGGAGTGGACTGACTCCTTCTCTTCTCATCCTCCTCATCATCACTGTGATCCTCCTCCAGCCTGTTGGGCCAATTTAATCCCCAGCCCTCTGGTGCCAGCTGCATTCTGTCCATGTCTGCGTCAAATTAACCAGATTAAAACATCCTAATCTACGGGGCTCGGGGATGATGCGGTCGGTACGTGTGTCCCTGCGTCCAAGAGGACTTGGTCCAATCCATCTCATTACTGAGAGCATGCCATAAATAAGAATGGAAGTTAATAAGGAAGGCCTGGTTGTCGTAGACAGCTGCTATTGATGAGGCATTACCTTAATGCAAAGTCATGCCTCTGAAATTAAGGAATTGAACATGTTTTGAATACCTGAGACAGTTTTTCCACGTCCCAATTTTGTATGAAAATTCACTCAAAACAACTGGTGTCTGGAATGGTGATATGGTTGAAATGGTTCTATAAATACTTGCTTTTGACAGGATTTTTAAAAAACATTTATTAGGGAGTGGGGTCAGAGCTTGTCATGGCAAGAACACACTTTCCTAATTTCAAAAGCTTATGTGAAGTAGCTTATTTTCTCCCCAATATCCCTCAGTCTATTGCGTCATATCAGCAATCTCCCACATTCTCCTCCTCTTCGTATAAGCGATGAATTGTAAAAATCATTTCTGGCAGTAAAATTGCAGAGATAGTGTGAACGAACGAATCAACTGCACTGGGCGTCTAAATGCCAAAGCACTTCTCAAGCGGTGCCAAACTGAACTATCACTTCGTATATTCTAGATATAGGCCAATCTTACTCTTTTGATATCCCCACTCAGTATTCAGCTGCCTCTTCATAGGACCATGGCCTTATGCCGTGCAGTTAGTTCTTGTGTGGACTGACTCCAACGGAGGCTGCTAATAATAATGGCTGGAACGGGGCGAATGGAATGGCACCAAACACAGATATGTGTTTGACGTAGTTGGGACCATTCCACCTATTCCCACTCCAGCCATTACCACAAGCCCATCCTCCCCAATTAAGGTGCCACCAACCTCCTGTGACTGACTCCATGGAGGAGTAACAGCTTTCCGTTACCTTCGTTCTCGTCCTCTTACCACAGTAATCAGATGGATCGTCTGTCGGTGACATCGTGAACGTGCTGTTCTTATGTAGGTGCTGTGCTCTATAGAATACTACACTACCCTTTCCCAGCTGTTGACAAAGTCGTAGCGTGACAACAACTAAGAGACAACTAAATGATTGCTGATACATCCAACATACGTATGATCTTATTAATCTCATTTCAAGTGAACAAATATACAACTAATTATGTTTAACGTCTGGATGGATGCCATATCTGAATGGCTTAATTTGTCTAACTTGCTGTTAATTTAGCTTTTCACCATACGTAGTGGTGAACTCCTGAGGCAAAGACTCAATCTGGGTGAAGCTGAAGCAGGGCTGAGGTTCATACCTCATACCTCATTTCACCCCTTATCACTGTCGTACACTAACGAGTGTTGCCTAGTAACCAGTGAAGCGGCTCTCGTGAAGTTAGCTTTTCAAAGAGAGTCACGCTTGACAGGATTTGTTTTTGCTTCCCATGTGCCATCTGTATCCACATTAACATCAGAAAGGTCATCCTCTGCTTGAGAAACAATTATAGGGCATAATTACCAATCGTTTGAGATGTTTAATGGAATAACAACTCCGATGACTGTATCCATATCTGTCCAGAAGGCAGGTTAGTCATTAGGCTCTGGGCTTGCTGGAACATTCTGTACCCATCCATCGCTCCGTCTTTTACCTGCTTTGGCAACATCTGCTCTTGTTGTTGATGATTCCTTTGACATTGAATTTGATTAGCGATTGAAGCGGAAATCAATTGAGGTTTGATGTTACATTATGACATATAGACACACATACATTTAGTCAATTCTACTCACTTCTATGGCTGCCCTCTCAACCTAAACTACCTGAACAAATGTACAGCTCCACTTGATCCATATAAATATAACTTGCGTTGTTTCAGAGCATACGGTTGTAGTTGGATTAGCATTTCATATTCTGTCAGACAAGCCTAAATATGTCCATAGGGGCGGCCGGACAAAAGCTCTCCAGTGTGAAGAGAAGCTTGAAATGGAATTACCATTACTCAAATCATAGCCCGTAACATCATATTATCACACATTTAAATACCCCGTATGCTCTCCCATCATGAAATAATGATTTCCATTGAGCCCTGTAGAGAGAAGGAGACAAATATGAGTCAAATTAGAAGCGATGCAGAATGTGTCGTCCGTGATTATTCTGCAGGTGATTATCTTGCACCTGCAAAAGCCAAACGATGCTTTTTGATTGCATGATTATCCACCGTGTGGATTCGGAGTGCTGTCATTCAGCTCAAAATTGCTCACCCAGAGGATTCTATTGAGGTTAGATCAACGCTGTTTGTTGCATTCCCAGCTGAATGAATGGTCAACTCTCAAACTGATGATTCATGAAAGTTTAATGTGGTACCATTCCCACAAACACACCGTAAGAGCTGATGGGGGGGGGAACTAACCAAAAATGCTCTTACAATGTGAACAATACAGTCCACAAACAATATACTTTCACACAACTTTACATTAGCATGCTTCATATATCAAATGCATCAATAGTCATGAGAATTTCTACCCAAATAGTTGATTACGTTCTAATAGATTGCTAATGTGGCGCAAGATGAACTAATATTAGCCAGCACAAACGGTGGAGCTAGGCTACGGCTAATAACGTCATATTGCTAGCAGACGTCAGAACGTCAATAACACAAATTTCCGTTCAAAAAAAATGTGAAAGATTTGAAACAAGACCAATATTGAAAGACAGTAAATACCTTGTTCTCTTTCTATCTAGGTGTTAAGTTTGACATTGTTTCTTGGATACTTGAATAACCTTGAGACAAGTGTATTGTCATAGTATCTACTGTATGATTCTATCTTATCTTTGTTTTTGTTGAATGAGACTATGTTGGCTTGATGTTCAGCCTAAGTAGGTTGTGGTGAGCAGTGGTGGACACTGTGTGTGCATGGCCATTTCCTCCACTCGGTTATGCAAGTCTCCAATAAATAGACCAAGACTTCACAATATGTTAAGTCTGCTTACGGTTCCTCTAGGTGCCATGACCTCCAATACCCTTGAAATTCTCTCCTGTACATCCAATATCATGGTGTTTACTGGATTCTGTACTGAACAGAAAGGCCATTGTTGGAGGTTTGCTATTCACAGGCCGAATCCTAGTTTTAGCGGCCTCTGTCAAGGTCAGACCACAGGAGAGGTGGGCAAGACCGGCCAGCCTGCCAATGCTGTGTCATCATGAGGGACGTCCAACTGAATGTAATTACACTGCCTGATGATTCAAGTGCTCAGTGCTGGCTCCAGAGGCGCGTAGACGGTACCCTGTTCTAAACTTAGAGATACTCTCTTTTTTATAAACCTAGTTCTTCCCAAAACGAATGCTCATACACTCCTCATCCCACTGTGCCACCATCTCTTACATTGGTCTGCCTGTGGCAATATGAACATTTGCTGCAATTATTCTCTGTTAGATTGAACAGTGATTGATAATCTAATAGATTTTCTAATGGATCCAATGCTGTCCACTTTTCTACATGCTGATGTGAGGAGAAAGCCCAAATGAGCCAACAGAATGAAAACCCGAGACAATACTTTACCTTCCGCCTCAGTTCCTTCTACCTCATTAGTTCTGCTTAACTACGTTCATACGAGGCGCCCACGCTCCTTCAGTTTAGTTTTGTGGAGCTGCAATAATGTGTGAAGGTGGGCTGTCTGCTGTGATTGCTACCTGCTGGCTCTGTCAGGAGAAACCAGCTGTAGGTTTGATGTCTCAGCGCTGCATCCTCATCAGACTCTGTCCTGATCAGTCAGTATTCACTCCCCCAGCATGGCTTTAAAACAAGTCTTCAACCCCCAGTTCATAACTGAAGATATTTTAAAGGTGCTTCCTGTTCGATTTCAGATTTACTGGTGAAGGCTTTGGAGTTTTGCTTATTAGCAACAACGAAAAATCCCACCCTCCAGTATGGGCATGGGTCAGTGGACGTATAAGACTAGGAACTGAAGGATGCTGGATGATACTCATTTCTATAATCAAAGTGACAGGCCTGTTCCATCAATGTGTGCTCTTTTAGGTCCAATCAACCAACCAGACACCAATAAAGTCCCCCAGTCTCCTTTACATTCCTGTCATCTATCCACATAGCATTTGCATACATTGATTTATGATTGTCTGTCTGTCTCACCCACTCACCTAAGTAAATGGATAGAAATTCAATTTATTGTGAGATGTCAATTAAATTGGTTGACAAAGGGAGCTTCCAGACACAGCAATTTGGGACGCTTTCTTCTTCTCAGAGCCTGTAGCGCCATGATTATCAATGGTGTTTTGATATCAAGGGAGAGAGAGAGCGATGTTGACTGACAGGTCTGGCCAATGCTCGCGCTACCAGATGATAACTGACGGCCAGCTTCTGTGGGACAGAGAAAGACAGGGACTAAGGAAAAGAAAAAGAAAGTGTTGTAGTAGCATATAATTATCCTACCAGCTTCAATAGACTGTTGAATTGGATTTGTCCAAACTCTCTGTGGCTCGCCTTGCCTCCGTATTAATAAATGGTTGTTTTTTTTACAATTCTCTATTCAGCCTGCCTGGCAAACAGAGGCCATTTAACAGAGTGAAAGTAATTGGGTTATTTTCAGGCAGCAATGAGTTATTGGAGGGCAATGACTATTGTTTGCCGTGTTGGGAGGACTACCATAGTGTGTGTCCGTGGAGGCTGTGTCGGTGAAAATTTAGCATTTTGGGATATTTTGAGAGGAAAGAGGGGCCATGGGATGGAAGTTCCATGTACCAGAGGCTGAAATGAACCTGACTCCGATTGGGGACAATGTCTCAGAGCCAAATTGAAAGGGCAGTCCCACTGACTTCGACATTTCCTCTGGTTTTCTCATTGAACTACTGTAGCAACAACTATCGGTCTTGAGGCCTCTTTCAGCTCCCTCCAAAACAAGTAATTATGTCAGCTAAATAAAAAGAGTCTGACTCTGTAATCACACATCTCTATGTGTAAGTATTAATAATGCATCGCTTCACACTGCGTACTAAACCAGCCCCAGACAATCTTTGTCAACAGCAGATAAACAAAAAATGTGCAAACGGCCTTGATTGCAGAGAGGATCATTTCCATCCGAAACCTGTTGAAAACGAGATCCTGGTGGGACGACGCCATCCATTATACCCACATCAAAATGAATGTTGCCCCGTGTGAAAGGGACTGGCAGAATAGAGGTTGATCATAATTGCTTAGTTCGCAAGGGCCCGGGCAGATTTCCTCTGCCAAATCTATTCTTCCAATCCAAATCTATTCCTCCAATCCAAATCTGTCTCCGATCAGCTTGTTCTCAAGGCTGCGTGGTGTGATGATGCTGCTGGCTTCAGGGAGGAGGGAAGCAATGGAAAAGACTCCATGGCTTCTCTATGGAGGAAGACTAAGATTGTCAGATTAATGAAAGCTTGCCTCCTTTCCCTGTCAGGGGCAATGTCTCCATGCCAGATATTGGCTCTGTGTTGTTACCACTAAACATTATTCCTCCCCCATTAGCCCTCTTCACTGGTTTCTATTAAATACATATTGTAAAATAAAATCTATGTCATCTGGCCATCCATTGTGTGTTAATGTTCTCTCATAATTGCATGTGGACATGTTGCGGTGGTGTTAATAACCATTAAATGTGTAAGCCTGTGGCAGAATATGAATGGATCTGTAATGAATACTCAGGGAGAAAAAGGGTGTAGATTCACGCGCAGGGCGCGGCAGGTGTTTATCTTTCCGTTGCAGAAGCCAGGAATCGTGGTCACAGGCAGGCAATGGTCATACACAGGTAGGCAAACAGGCAGGTGAATCAAAACTAGGACTAAAGGCTATAACTGGTTCTCACAAACGAGCTAGGAAAAGGCTTGGGAGAGTCAAAATGAACAATACCTCACAAAGGCACAAACAGAATGAACTGAACTACATAAGGAGCTGATGAGACCAGGTGAAATCAATGAACAAAAATAAAAGACAAGGCTACGTTCAAGAACACAAAGAAACAGAACAGAAAAGAAATACAGAACTTTACAGGATCCTAAAGACATTGTTGCCATGAACAGCAGGATGGACAGCTGTTCCCTCCCATGACAGCCGTTTAACTTTGAGGAGAAACTGGGATAATCACTTGATATATTGGGTGTGTTTGTGCAGAGACACTAGCGTTGTATGGTACATTGGAGGAGCGTGAGGCAGTAAAGTGGTTTAATCCTAAATAATATTAATGGAGTAATGATTTTTTATGATTTTACTAGTTGTTTACCGGCAAATGACGTGTTCGTTGTAAATAAGGTTTATTGAATGTGCATTTACACATATCTAATAATGAACTATCATTGACTTTTGGAATTGATAATAATTTCTTTGGGGGAGGTTTTCAAGCATTAGTTATTGCCTACACTTCCCCAACTTCTCCATGCCCATCAAAATCATGGTCACCAGTATAATGGCTCAGAAATCCAAATTAAGTCCTACCTGCTGGGGCGGCAGGGTAGCCTAGTGGTTAGAGAGTTGGACTAGTAACCGGAAGGTTGCAAGTTCAAACACCTGAGCTGACAAGGTACAAATCTGTCGTTCTGCCCCTGAACCCACTGTTCCTAGGCTGTCATTGAAAATAAGAATTTGTTCTTAACTGACCTGCCTAGTTAAACAAAGGTGTAAAAACCTGAGTGGCCTCCCACCAGCAGTCCCATTCCCCTCCCCTCTCTGCCCAACCCCGTCCCCATGTCTTTGATGTCTGGAGTAATTAGCCATCACCTGTGAAATAGAGATAGAGGAACCAAGGCACCTCCGTGCAGCACTCCATTTTTCCTGGTAATGATGATAGTTTCTTCCAGGTAACGTTCCAGCGCATTGCCTATGAAATGTGGCGAAACATGTGGCCCAGACTTCTACAGCGAGGCGGCCCGACAGGAGAGACACCAAATAGCAAGGAGGCTAATAAAATCCTGCAGATTTTGCTATCTCCTCCTCACAAGACTGACCTGAGAAAGGTCAAACGCAAATTATTTCGGATGTTGATTCTTCCTCACTGTGGATGAATTTGATTTGCGAGCACCATTTTGGCAAAGAGAAAATTGGGTACACAAATGATGTGCCCACAAATAGAGGCTGTTTTTATACTAAAAAAACAGCTAATAATCCAGCAATGGTACATTCCACTGTATGTAACTCATTGCTGAATGATATTGCTCCATGGTGCCTTACAGTAGTAATGCTTGTCTTGTAATGCTTGTTCTTTATGGCAGACGTACATTGTTATTACCCCCACTTGTGTAAAGCCATCTTTACACAAAGGGCAATGTAATACTTCTCCCCCATTGATTTTGTGAATCTTGTGCTGCATGCCAGAATGGCAATAAAGCCTCTACAATGTCAGTCCACACCTCTGACAAGTTTGTCTATTAAATGCCTGCTATGGGATTTAGCGTAATGTAAAAATGTTAAGATGGTCCTTCATTTGTGTTGAGGGGGAGGGTTGGGCAAGAGAGTAATTGTGAGATGTTCCATAGGGTCCATTGGATTGTGAATAAATTGTACAACCTTGTGTGAAGTCTTAGCCATTCAATAAACACACAGCCTTTTCCCTCACTGAGCAAAAGACAGGGGGGTTAAATAAACCACAATTTGTGAGAATGATTCCGATATCATCAGCATGATAATTGGTTTCTTCTGCTCTGCCGTGAAGAAATGCTGTTCGCTGACCATTATTCTAAAGTGCAATGAACTGAGCCATCACGGAAACAATGTAACACGGTATTTTGACCTCTTTGCATCAGACCATTGTTTAGCTAACCCCCACACACACTTCAACTCAACAGTTTAACCTACCACCTAACTGAGCTTTCAGTTGTCACTTGCTTGAGTCCGTTCAATCGATAGACCACGCAAGGCGTGTCACATTAATGCAAGATGTCTCCATTGAGATCAAATGGGCATCTTGGCCTTTGTATGGAAAACACTACAGAAGACATATGTGATGAACCTGCCCTATCAGGGCAGCAGAGTGGACTAGTGGTAGTGTGTCTGCTCCCTAGACAGTCACAGACAACCATGGATTGTCTCCGATGCTGACAATTCTTGGTTCCCAGAATGTTTCAGGTAGGTTAAGAATAACATGCCACTACCTCTTTTTTTTGTCCAGTTTCTGAGTTTTCTTAGACAGTAACTCTATTATAATCTGAACGTTAGGAACGTTCTTCCTCATCTCCTTGCAGTCCACCTCTATGACAGCGGCGCACCCTGCCTGGCTGCGTCTGCATTAGCGTAGGATGCATTGTGGGTTGGTCATTGTCACATGCTACTTTAATGCCTGTCATGGAGCCGGCTCCCTCTGTGCTCAGCAGCGGCAATGAATTAGAGACATGAAAAGGTGGAGTAACATTTTGTGAGGTGAGCTAAAAAGTTACATATATAACCTAGCTGGTAATCAAAGGCCAAACCAGTGGAATCAAATGGCATGAAGGGACAGAGTAGATGGGAGTTCAGGAAGTCATTATTTACCTGCAGCATTACCTCAGAGGGCAAGAGAGGACTATGAACGACATAGACAATCAACAAAATTGTGTTGAAAATGTGTTTCGAAAAGGTTCACAATAAATAATGGCGGAGTTCATTTGGCTGAGGTGCAATCTTGCGTAAAAGGGCAAAACTGTTGACATCAATTATGAAAGGCACAAATCTATCCATTAAATCGAGTACTTTGTCGTTTCTATTCATTTAATCCTGTTCACACTTCCACTGTGGTACTGTAGCTCTAACCCTGTCAACAGATCATTTTCTCTAATTTCAGCTCATATTCCCCAGTTCAATGCTATGCCTCCAAGGGCTGAATTTGCCACATACCTCATTCAGTGCCTCTGTCAAACTTCTGAAATACTTGGATGAAGGACCATACAAGGTTAATAATAAAATGCATTAAACCTTCTAAATGAATACTAATCTGCCTGCTCCACAGTTACACTGTGTTGTATATAGCCAAACTTTGGCCCTATAGAAGAGGTTACCCCTGGATTTCTCTGGCTTGCTGTACTGTCAGTGTGCTCCAGAGAGTACCAGCATGCCACAGAGCCAGTTATTCTGACAGAACCAGTCCAACTAACAGAGGGAGCCAGAGGGAAGGTACTGTATGTGTCCAGCGTAAATACCAAACTCTGATCCAGCCAATCATGGCACCCTGCGGGCATCGTCTGATTGGCTTGGCCTTGCGTCAGGGAACACTCTCTCCCCCGACGGCCATTACAGAATCCCATCATGCCCAGAGTCATTTTCTATCTCTTGATTTCTGGTTCCAGTGAGAAACCAAGTGTGTAGGTCAAACTAATTGCTGCTTGTTACATTTAGGCAGCATTGACTTCTAAATGCCTTCTGTCTGCAAGTGGGGAGGCAGGCCTGGGGAGTGGGGAAGCAGGCCTGAGGAGTGGGGAGGCAGGCCTGGGGAGTGGGGAAGCAGGCCTGAGGAGTGGGGAGGCAGGCCTGAGGAGTGGGGAGGCAGGCCTGGGGAGTGGGGACGCAGGCCTGAGGAGTGGGGAGGCAGGCCTGGGGAGTGGGGAGGCAGGCCTGAGGAGTGGGGAGGCAGGCCTGGGGAGTGGGGAGGCAGGCCTGGGGAGTGGGGAGGCAGGCCTGGGGAGTGGGGAGTGGGGAGTCAGGCCTGGGGAGTGGGGAGGCAGGCCTGAGGAGGAGTGGAGGCAGGCAGGCCTGAGGAGTGTGGAGGCAGGCCTGGGGAGTGGGGAGGCAGGCCTGAGGATTGGGGAGGCAGGCCTGAGGAGTGGGGAGGCAGGCCTGGGGAGGCAGGCCTGGGGAGTGGGGAAGCAGGCCTGAGGGGGAGGCAGGCCTGGGGAGGCAGGCCTGGGGAGTGGGGAAGCAGGCCTGAGGAGTGGGGAGGCAGGCCTGGGGAGTGGGGAGGCAGGCCTGAGGAGTGGGGAGGCAGGCCTGAGGAGTGGGGAGGCAGGCCTGGGGAGTGGGGAGGCAGGCCTGAGGAGTGGGGAGGCAGGCCTGAGGAGTGGGGAGGCAGGCCTGAGGAGTGGGGAGGCAGGTCTGAGGAGTGGGGAGGCAGGCCTGAGGAGTGGGGAGGCAGGCCTCAGGAGTGGGGAGGCAGGTCTGAGGAGTGGGGACCCTCTGCTTGATGTACAAAAGGAGTTCAACAGGGAATCAGGAGGAACAACACTTCTGCTGTTTAAATGTTAAAATGTGTTTCCCAATTGATGTTATTTTTGTAAATTGCCTCCCCAAATTTCCATGCACATTGCATCTGTAGTAGATTAGAGACCCCTTGTCAATTAGGATGTGGGCTGGGGGTTGTGAGGGGAATGCAAATGGCTGATAATTGAGCCGATCATCTGATGAACCTCTGAATCCATTAGATAACTAAGCACCAGTAGATTACTGATGAAACTGAGGAAGGTCCATTAATTCCCCAAATGAAAGAGGTCTCTTCTACTAGGGGGTGACAGACTTGCTAATGACCCTCCCTCAGCACAACCCATGCTGTTAGTCTATTGCTCCCCCCAACTGAAACCAAAACTATTGAAGAGCTTCTGTTGTTGTTCGTGTCGAGTTTGTCATCCAGTTGGCTCCATAGTGAATTACATAGTGCCGTTCCAAAGAGGTGGCAAAGTTATAGTTAAACATTTCTATGTTGGTGTTTTGGTTTGGTTCCCAATTAGAGGCAGCTGGTAATCGTTGCCTCTAAGTGGGGATCATATTTAAGTAGCTATTTTTCCCACCTGTGTTTGTGGGATATTGTTTTGTGTTTGTGCACCACGTAGTCACGTTTCGTTGTTCTTAGTCCAGTTCTTACGACAACCATGACAGAATATCCACCAAAAGAGGACCAAGCAGCGTATCCACGAGGCAAAAGAGTTTTGGACATGGGAAGAAGTGATGGGTGGATGCGAAACCCTTCCTTGGAGGCAGACGGAAGGTATTAATGGAGGACAGCGACGACGCCAGGGTTCGCGGCCACAGAAAGCCCAAGGACAACCCCAAGGGGGCACAGGTGATGGCCGGCTGAGCCGCGGGAAGAGCCAGAGCACATGGAGCAGGCGACAGAGGTGGTCGGTCGACCCAAGGAGAGAGCCAGAGCCCTCCTGGGAGTCGATGGAGCAGTGTGAAGAGTGATATCGGAGAATGATGTTGGCGAAGAGTAGGCTGCAGTGCAGGTGGGCTGAAGATCGGGTCATCAGTCCGGTGCCATATGTGCCGACTCCACACACCAGATCTCCAGTGCGCCTTCCCAGCACGGTATGCCCGGAGTGCCTCCCCACTCCTCAGGCCTGCTCCCTGCACTCGCCCTGAAGAGCCAGAGACCGCCAGGGAGGCAATGGGGAAGTTGGGAGAGAGTTGAGAGAGATGTTGTGCAAGTGTGTTCTGTTCAACATCACCAAGGCCAGAGCCTTCCTCTGTGCCGGTGTCTAGTCCAGGCACGGCGTCCAGTCCAGCTCCAAGGCCGGGGCCTTCCTCTGTGCCAGTGTCTAGTCAAGGCAGGGCGTCCAGGCACGGCGTCCAGTCCAGCTTCAAGGCCGGAGCCTTCCTCTGCACCGGTGGCCAGTCCAGACACGGCGTCCAGTCCAGCTCCATGGCAGGAGCCCTCCTCTGCGCAGGCGTCCAGTCCAGACACGACGTCCAGTCCCGCTCCTAGGCCGGAGCCTTTCTCAGTGCCTGTGCCCAGTCCATGCACGGCGACCAGCCCAGCTCCATGGCCGGACCCTTCCTCTGCGCCAATGCCCAGTCTAGGCACGGCGTCCAACCCAGCTCCAGGGCCGGAGCCCTTCTCTGGGGATCATATTTAGTAGCTATTTTTCCCACCTGTGTTTGTGGGATATTATTTTGTGTTTGTGCACCACGTAGTCACATTTCGTTGTTTGTTTATTGTTTTTGTTTTGCTTAAGTTTCACATCATAATAAAGATGTGGAACTCTACGTTCGCTGCGCCTTGGTCCAGTTCTTACGACAACCGTGACACACACACACACACACACACTGATAGGACAGCTATTTTTAGACCTGGCTTGACACCCTCAAATGAGCCATATCTTGTGCTCTGCTTAGCCAGGTCCTTATTTGGAAAAGCAAAGAATCAATGAATGCCAATGAGGCTAATCTCCCTGGGCATTTGAGCTCTATTCTGGGACGATAACTATGGGCAACCTCCAAGGGGGAGAGCGAGCAACCTCGTGTTTATTTCGTGTTTATTTTTCTCATGAAATACATTTTTAGTGGAGGAACGGCGGTGGCGACTCTCAAAGCCCTCCTGCTGGCCACTCCCAAATATCATTGGCTAATTAATGGCTATTTACATCTCAGTCTCCTGGAGCAGAATGGACACCCTATGCTATTTATTCTCAGCCATATAGAATTATGACTAGAGACATGTTTTTTTGTCCTTCATCTACATGGAAACATATAAAAAAAAAAAATAAAAAAAAAATGGTATTCCACCTTGGTAGTCTACTTTTAAGCATTCAAGTGGCAGTACTTGAGGAAGTTCTAAGGAGGAGAAACTTTTTTTAAAAGTTCAGTAAAGTGAATCTTAAGGGGGTTTCTGAGATTGTTGGAATCTGTTTCAAATTTTAATCACCCCTAGACACACCTGTCTAAAGAGAAGGTGCTGTCAGTGAGATTCAAAAGAAGCTTGAATATGTGCCAGGTCTCTGTCCTGTTAGATGCCATGTTTCCACCCTTCCACACACCATGGACAGCCAATTAGAGGAGATTTTTGTCCATAAGCCCCAGCTATGTCAGAAGTATGACCAGTGACAAGGTGTAATGAGACACATGGCCTTTCCCTGGTGGCATTAGTCAGCCTAAGAACAACCACAGCCACAATGACCGACCGAGTTCAACTTCTGCACACCCGGATGATCAAAGAGCCTCATTTCTGTTGAAGCACAGAATGTAATCGCTTGACACCCTCTACCAAAGGTAACAAACAACTGTTTGAGGATGGTTACCCCTCATAGCCTGTTTCTCATGAAGTGTTTGTTGTGCTCAATGGAATCCCACAGGAAAGGATACCAATTCTTTCCCTCAGGTAGAGGAGAGTGGTCTTCTGCTCTGGGTCCACGGGGGCCAGTTGGGCTGCCTCATCACCCTAAACAACAAGGGGCCGTACTGAGTCCCCCCACACCGTCGATGGGTTATTGTGTTTCTTCACCGACGAGGATGATGCTCATGGTTTATGCATGGAGGTCTTTTCTCTTTGAAACACAGAGAGACAGAGCAGCGTGAGTGGCGCCATAGAGCCTGAGTGAATGCTTCGAGATCTGTTTATTGACATCTGGTTGATTTCTATTCCTCTCTGTAATCCGTGGCAGCCCTGGTTGTTGTTATCATCTGAACCTGGTTGAGTGGCTGGAATCCATTTTGTTGCTTTGTGTGTGCTTCATTGTGTGCCATCTGCCTCCTGCAAATGAACCCACAATGTCAATTTCTGTGTCCTTTTGTTCTGGCACGGATCACTCGCGCCCACCCTGAACTGGGAAATTGATGTGACTTACATGTTTAGGACTGAGTGAAGTTTTGAAAATAATTAAATGCATTTTATGTTAGTATCTAGTATCTAGTATATTATAATCTGCCGTTATAAGAATATGTAGCTGTATTCAACTTTTCAAAATAAAAGTGTTCCATTTTGATGCACTGAGTGCTAAACCGAGCCAAATGGAATAATGTTTTGGCTGCAACCATGCCATTAAGGGAGGAAAAATGGATTTTGTGAAAAACAACCAGACGACAAAGGGGTAGAAAGGTAATGTTCTTTTAAAAAGCCTCCTAACTGTCCATTTTTATGGCTCTGAATCTGTCAGAACTTCTAAATTAATAGGATCACCTCTATGTCAACATTGTGAAGTAAAGCCCAGTAAAATGCCTTCAGTAAGATGCTACAATGCTGTCCCTTCAGCTATCAGTGGCTTTATCCATCACTTACTGAATAAGGAGTGTAATCACAGCTCTTAGTTATCACTCACTGGAGTTTGAGTCATGTGAGTGCATCATCACTAGGCTGTGAAAGGAAAATGTCACCTCCACAGGAACAGGATGGAGAGGAGAGGGGCCTCTTAAGTGGAAGTACGTTGTCCTCAATGCTTTCTAAAACCAGAACCCGAATTAATCACAAAGGTTGTTTGCTATCACGCACAGCCTTGGGCAATTCAATCACCCCAGGGCGCCATTAGTGCTGTTGCCAAGTTTGAAAAAAGTACAAAGATGGAAACAAATATGAGGTCATTAGTGATGTCATACATTTTGGCATGAACAGGATCTCTATGGTTGAACGACCTTTTCTTCAATTCACTGATCATTGTTAGTCTTTCATCAATCCACATCCAATTTAAAACCAACCCCAGTAAAATAGGTTAAAGGTCTGACAGAAGCTAAACTGGATTTATTGGCTAATGGTTGTGATATCCTGTACAGCTTCTGGTTGAAGGCCGTGGGCAAGGTGCTTTTTGAGAGTACAAGCAGAACCACAGTGGCACAGTTACAACTCTATTTCCAACAGAATTGTTGACTCAGCCAAGTCATGGCACAAATGGGATCTTCCACAGAGCCAAGCTTGTTTGATCAAGTCATCTGTGACACATCACGCTGGGAAGGTTTTTGTTTAAGTCAGTGCTGTCTATTATATAACCCATTATGATGTATGATGTTGCTTATATATGATTTGAGAAGCATGTGTAAGGCATATGAAGACCTTATGAATGTTCTATAAAGCCTTTATGAGGTAGTTATCTTGTATCAGTGTATGTATATTCATGTGCATCTACAATGACTTTAAATGCCACTTGAAAATATTCAGAGCTCCTAAATATGTACATTTTACAGACTACAAAAAAAGCAATACATGACTAAAATGGAAATGTGTCAACTTTTCAAAACTGGCAACTTGTTTTTGCAACTGCCACGTGATAAATCTAGGGCAAGATGATGTACATTTTGCATAATTCAATAGTAAGATGAAGGAGTAGGGAGAGGAACTTTAGTCTGTCTGACAGGATCCTTACAAGTCACCATATTTTCAACACCACTCTCTGTCAGATTGACAGGCCAGTAAAACAAAGGAGAAACCGTTCTATTTTTCATAACATACCCTAACATATACACGTGTTAATCTCACTTCATCTCCACATTTAAGTCCAGTTACTGACGTGGGAGTGCATTTCCATGTCAAATGATCTGTTCACGTCCTGAAACACCATGTCGCTGTCCATGGTGCTGAATTCAGATAAGTACAGATAAGTAAGTTCGGATAAGAATACAGCCTAGTTGTCGTGAAAAACGATGTAAACTAATCGGGAGAGGCTACCTTTACTGGGATACCTCTATAAACATACAAACAACTTACTTTTGTTCATTAAGATACAGTAATAGGAGTCATACCATATAGGCTACCACATGACGAGTGCAATTACACGATTCACATCGAGAGGGAGAAAGAGAAGCACATGATCATTGGTTGAATACTATTCGGCAGTCTGTTGCCAGACGTGGGCATAGTCACTACACTAGTCTATGGATCTTGTGGCTGGATGCGAGTATCTGTTGCATCCGTGGATTTAGTAGGTGAGTAGCTCATCCTTTTGATGCGTTAGTTGAAACAAAATCTAGCAACATCGTGAGAAAATTAAATAGATATTTTGCCCATTCATTTGGAAGGAAACGTGCTTATTTGTCTAGCACGTTGCTGTGTGTAGCCGCTTGATCTATGAGTGTTATTTTGTTCATGGGTAGAGCGATTATTGCATATACATAAAAATACTATACTTTCGTACATTGTCAGTAGCACACAACATGAAATATCCTTCGTTTTCGAGACAGAATACGTTTTTTTCTGTAAAGGAAGCATCTTTGATTGACTTGGCAATGAGCCAATCTCTTATTGGAAGTTGGTTGGTGCTGACCAGGGTAATTTAAACAAATAGAAAGTCAAGTTGAGCGAATTAGTTGTTCGTTTATTGGCAACAATCTGACAATTATTTAGATTTAAAAAATGATAGCCTGCCCTGTTCCGTAGTAAGAACAATGAAATCGCGCTTGTTACCTTGGTTCGCTTTCTAAATATTGCGTTGTTTAGAGATATTTACATTCGAATGAATCTTGTGTTTAGAAGCCTTAACACAAAGTTTGAAACAGTAATGACGGTTTCTTCTACATTTAGTGCATTTCCTTGATCATAGCTAATGGTTGCAAATAGGGGCATGCATAGTCTATGCCATATGTACTCTACGGCAGGGTCCCCAACTGCAGATTTTATTTGACGAGCAAATCAGCTCCAAGTGATTTGAATTTTGGAAATCTGTTCCAAAGTATTCCCACGCATAATACAAATATGTGATCTATACAAATGTTTATACGTATTATGTTTTAGTAAAATATGTCTGTTCTGGGCTTCTTGCGGTCAATTGACAAATGAATTATGTTCTGTCCCCTTGACCATCCAAGAACAAAATCGTCCCGCAGCTGAATCTAGTTGATGATCCGTGCTCTACAGGTCAACATGCCTCTCTCAGTAGGTTTGTGTGTCGGCATCAGCAACCTCCAACTATCAAGCTTTTCTTAATTACCAGAATCCATTTCTATTACCAAGCCTCTCTGGAGTACAAACCTACTTCTTTCTCACTTTTAATTTGTGTGCACTTCTACGCACGGGTCCTTATTTGGTCATTCAGATAATAATAATTGAATCTTCCCTTTTTAGATCTGACGTGGTACCCCAGTATGTTAATTAACGGGTATCATATTGGCTCAATGTAAAACTCATGCATTTGGGCTATAGAAAAACTGTTATTCAAAACATAATGATCCAAATGTTCATATCAAGGTAACATTTATGAGGGCTACTGGGAGTCTAGGTTCGTCTGCTGTCAATACGATCCTTCTCTGGACTAGTTTCTGTTCACATTGCTGTTTTACCATGCTGTAACGGCTGTCGTGGGTGGAAGAAGGTGAGGACCAAGGTGCAGCGTGGTACGTGTGGTACGTGTTCATCTGTTATTATGAATTGAACACTGAATGGAAAAACAACAAAGGAGAATGAAGGAAACAGTTCTGTCTGGTACAGAATCCAAAAACAGGAAACAACTACCCACAAAAACAGGTGGGAGCAGGCTACCTAAGTATGGTTCTCAATCAGAGACAACGATTGACAGCTGCCTCTGATTGGGAACCATACCAGGCCAAACACATAGAAATACAACACACCGAACAAAACATAGAAATGAAAAACATAGAATGCCCACCCCGACTCACGCCCTGACCAAACCAAAATAGAGAAATAAAAAAGGAACTAAGGTCAGGACGTGACACATGCTCACCTACTTCACGCTATACAGAATTAGAGTTGAAGCAGAAGCTTCTATTCAGGCAAGAGGGAGCCTTCTTCTTTTGTGAGAAAACACACTCATAGTCATGGTCGAGCTTCACTGAACCATATGTTTGTTTTATGTTGCCTTGGCCTACTTTCACTCTTGTACAGTGTGATTCTCTCTCTCTCTCTCTCTTCTCCGTGACTGCTGCTCTCTGCTGACCCTCGTCTCGTTCTCTTGGATGGCCCTAGGCAGTTGTGCCTTTATATTGAATGTGTTTGGACATGCATGCCAGATCTAATACCACTGTCTGTCTCTTTTGCAGTGAAACCAGCCAAAGGAAGAACAAAAAGGAATCTACACCGACTGAAGACGTTGTAAGTGTTTCCTTACATTTTTCCTTGAATCAACACATAACATTTCACACATTGTGTTGTGCTTTGCAGCGGTGTATATTTCTGGCCATCCCATCCCATCCCAAATCTAATGAAACAAACTTCCAATCTGTCAATTTCGATTTTAAGATCAACAAATAACCTTAGATTCATTCGATTTTCATCTCTCTTATCAAACACAAGAGGACAGATAAATACAGATCACAGTGGCCTACTCAACAAAGTAGTATTTTTCAAATAGTTTTTCTCAAAATTCTTTATATATTATCTCATACAATAATCTGTACTCTTAATAATCAGAAGTATTGTTCTTATTATTATATTTAGTAACTACACTGCAATTCCACGATTTAGGAATACCACATGTTGCTCGACCTTTTGCGTGAATCACAAGTTGATGTCAATGGGAGATTTATGCAAAACACGTGGCTTATATGCTCTTACTGTATCTACATGCATTTAGCCTATAGCACCTGAGCAGTACACACACAGTGAGTTACCCCATGGGACATCTTATTGAAACATTTTAAAAGCAGCTGACGCACATACTGTCACTCAACTTACCATATCAAGTTAGTGAATTGACCAGGGAACCAGAATGCCTGATGCCCTCTGGTCTCGTTTGGGATGCAGACATTGTCCTGCTGCCTGCTCTAATGAGATCTCTAGGCTGGAGAATCTAATATTCCCCACCGAGGCTACAACATGGCCCCCAAGCCAGTGGCTCTGGGGACTGTATGTTAATCCAATAGAGTGGAGTCATCTGTGAACAAGAAGAACTACAGAGGCAATAGAATAGAGCCACACTCCAGAGGAGAATGTTCTGTAAGGGATCTGTAGTGTGTGTGTCACATTACCAATAGATGGCAGTGAAACATGACATTTTCTCTACACAAGTCCTGATTTAGGATCAGTTTTTGTTCTTTTAGATCACAATGAATATGATTACATGAACAGGGGAAGCTGATCCGAGATAAGCACTCTTACCCTTGACACATACGGCCCTCGTCTTTACAGTATAGTATGTATGTTTGCTTGTTGTTGCTGGTGGCTGGTTTGTGAAGGACAGGCAGTTACAGTATAGACATGAGTAATTAACGCTGCCTCATTTTACATGATGGAGCACCAAGTTGTCTCCTGTGGTGAATGGAGCTCCCTGCATCTGTCCCAACTGTCACCTGTGATTGATGAACTGCGTGTGTCCCAATACGTCTTCAAGGCTCTTCGCTGCTGTCCCCCACCTCCTTGTGTTTACTCTTTTCCAAGTGAGTCCCTCCTCTTCTCCACATAGCCTCCCCACCTTTGAGGCAGGGACAGGGGTGTACTGGCAACAATCACACCCCCTTAATACATTTAGATCCAGGACATAATCCGGACAGTGTTTCCTGGCATTAAGTGCATATCCACACCTGACATGTTGTTGTGGGAGATGGGCCAGATCTGATGGGAGGACAGTAGCAGGTTTATAGGCTCTCTCACCACCAAGGTCGAGCCTGTCAGTGTGTCAGTGTCTCATAACACCTTCCATAGGCTTTGAGCTTTGTGGCAGTAGCCTGGCCCTGTTCCACAACACTGATCCTGATCCTCTATCTGGGGAAGCCCTTTGAGGGTTCCCATCACCTGCCTCTCCCATCACCTGCCTCTACCCAGTCTCCCACTTTAGTGTGATGACAGAGTTTAGAGAGCGTGCGCCCACATAGATGCTAAATGGTATCAATATAAGATATTGTCACAATCACAGATTTGCAACAAAGCCATGATGTATTGGGTTTGAGACAGGTGACGAGTTGAACCAGGGAACACTTGTTATGATTTTGTGTTTTCCTCTGATACTTGGTAATAACTTTACAGTTTACCGGCTCACTGAGAGTCATCAATCTGCTGGTGGATGTCATCTTGCTCTCAGCTCTCAGCTGCTTGGAGAGGCTGACAACCATCTCATTCACTCAGTGCTCAGTCAGTCAGTCATATCTCCCAGGGAGAGAGAAGTGAGTGGGATGGAGATAAGTGCTGCAAGATGGAGCCCCTTAATTTAATGCAAAACAGATAGACATGCAACAGAAAACATTCACGGTCACCCAGATTGATACAAACAACTTTGAATTCACTCTTGAGCATCATAGTATTGTTTTGGAGTCAATATAGCACAGTGATTAGAGACAATTATAAACTGGGTGGTTCGAGCCCTGAATGCTGGTTGACAGCCGTGGAAGACCGTACACCACGGGTATGACAAAATATATATATTTACTGCTCTAATTACGTTGGTAACCAGTTTATATTAGCAATAAGGCACCTCAGGGGTTTGTGGTATATGGCCAATGTATCACGGCTAAGAGCTGTATCCAGGCACTCCGCATTGCATCGTGCTTTAGAACAGCCCTTAGCCATGGTATATTGGCCATATACCACACTCCCCCGGGCCTTATTGCTTAATTATAAAGTCGACAGAAAAACGTTGGTTCACAGAGTGTAATAATTGACATGAGGAGCTGTGAGGATGGGGTGTAAGGAGGTTTTATGGGGATGTTTTACAGGGTGTATTCATCACCCTAGCTGTCTATAACCAGACTGACTACTTCCCCCGCCAGAGTGCATTAAGGTCTCTCAGAGTGGGCTTTCAGACCAGACCCATTTTAGACATAGTTCTCTCTCCCTCTTTGGCCAGGGTATTACAGCAACCAAAAGGAGTTCCTCTTTCTCCTCAGGCAAGGTTAGTATTCACCTGCCTTCCCTTATCTAACAGGACAGGCTATGCTCCATGTTCGTCTTTGAATCTCAGGCATTATGCTATTTCATTTCCTCCCTAATTCGTTTAATCAGCCGCTGGGTCCCGCTCCTCAGACAGGGTCGGGGTGACAGCAAACGGAATTCACATCTCATTCTTTGTCCTCGGTTTCTGCACCATGCAAACTCTGTGATTGTTCTTTAATAACAGAGTGTGGATGTATCCAGGTTACCATTGTGGGGACGTAATTTAATACCTAATGTTGCCCCTTTGAGGAAATTACAGGTAAATTGAGGGCTCGCTTTGAAATGAGGTCTTGCGTGGATACTGTTTCACTGAGAATAAGGCCGTACAGCTTTTAATCAAACAGAGTAGAACATTAGCAGTTCATTTGATAATCAGTTTAACTTTGGCAATTCAAATTCTTCAGTCATTCTTTATCTCGGTGTAGGTTTCAAAGTCAACTTCTCTCCTCAACCTTCATCCCAAGGAGCATTACGTTGCCTCAGCAAAATGGATGACTGAACGAGATGCAAATGCAAAGCATGGTGAACGACGACACTTGTCAGCATTAAGCAGTGTCTAAATGATGCAAGGTCACACAACGAGGTGGACACACTGAGGTCAGTGACTGACGAGTGAGAAAGGCATGTATGGCATTAGCCCTGGTGGACCTTAGCCTAATCTGTCAGGGAGTTAGACCCAGAGCGCTGCTACGCTGCTTAATGAGAACCGACCAATCACATCTAATCACTACTAAAGCCTGCATCTCCACTGGCCTGGTCATGGTGCACACCAGGATAGTGGAACTATAAGAGGTCTAATGGCATAAGCCTTTTATTTCATAGTAGCAATGAAGGATCAGCCCGTTTAGCTTTTCTCTCCGCCTTCTTCCTTGTTTCATCCTAAGTGTTCATTTATTTTGTATTTCTACAAAATACGTTAATTTGCAGCAGCATGTTGAATGCACTGGGTTTTACAGATGCGTGTGCACTACACTGGGGGTTGGGCTGTGATGCTGTTGGCTGTGTGGCCTCTTCTTCTGGCTAGCAGACCATGCTCAGTAACCAGTGGGCTGATGGGCATGTTTCTGTCAGCACAGCCTCTTGATCCTTATCCAGGGAGCAGTGAAACCACCCTCCGGTGAAGCTCAGGACAACACTGATGGGTAAAAAGCAACATTAATGTGTTAGCTGCGGGGTTGGCATTTTCCAGAATGCTCCACTTCCCATGGCGTTTCGCCGTGTCCTCTGTGAGCCAACGCGTCTCGGACACATTGCGGTCACCATGCGGCTGGAGGAGATCTGAATCATGCAGAGATGAAGACTGCGAATGTCCCGTGAGAAAAGTGTGTTCCTTGAGAATATCGTCTAAGCTGTCCAGGACATGTTTCTGACTCATTAGCCTTGTTACAGAGGAGTACAGTATATCCTTTACCAACCGAGGTCAGGTGACCACTGCATTGTAGGTATTTATCTACCCAAAGACCAATGGAACCATGTCAGATTCAGAGGCTGTGTTGTTTTGAGCAACTCCCTGAACCATCCAAAGTGTTCTCAGTGTCTGAAGATGAACTTCTCACAGGAGAACCCAACACATCTCCAAGATGGATTCTCTTTCATGTTTCTGGGCAGGCTTCATGTGTCTGGTCTGACCTTCTATCAGTGGTGTCCCACTCCCAACTAAGCCAGGGGCATTTCCTGATCTACAGGCTTCTCTATCCTCAGCGGGAGAGACTCACTTCAAAGGTGTGGCCGGTAAAATCAGGGCATCTTCGTGCTCAACCGCAAAGTCTTCTGCTGAATTTTTTACGGTCAGTGGGATTCTCCAAAATTTCTTCCCTGGATGTCAGATATTGGAATTGTGTTATGATTCACCTGCAGATACAACTGTCACAGCATGTCTTCTCTCACATGTCTTGCTTATTGCTGAACTCTCTCATGTCAACTCGTATTGATAGACTCTGCCCTCTGTGTTGACCTCCATTACTCAGTGTAGGTAAAGAGCTACCACCTTCACATGATACCTCCAACGACTTCTATCTCCTAGGCAAAAACAGCAGGAGAGCTAAAGAGCCAGCGAAAGAGACATAGAGAGGGAGAGAGAGAGGCAGAGCGAGAGAGAATGAGAGCTAGGGAGAGAGAGAGAGAGAGAGAGAGAGAGAGAGAGAGGGAGAGCAGTCGCTCGCATTAAGTAAATCATTTCATGCACGGTGGCAGCGTTATGAAGAGAAAATAATGCCACTGAGGATCCTATCAGAGGGATCAAATTGAGGATCGTATTAGTGGGATCAAAGTGAGAACTACGTCAAATATCTGGGGCAGGTTTCTCAAACTGTTCTGTCATCAGCCAGCGTTGATTCATCCGGATGCCTCGTTGTGCCCAAAGCAGCTCCGTAGATCTACTAATGCTAAGTAACATTTGGTTTGTTGAAAATGTTATAGGTCACATTAGGAGGGAGGTTGAAATAGCTCTATTTGTGGGATGGGGAAATCTTTCTGTGTGTGTGTGGCAGGGGGATATGCAACCTTAGTCCCTCTTTCCATGCTTTTCAGGGAGTGTTATGGTGTTTTCTCCCCAGGATTAGGCCCACTGACTACAAGTGGGTCCATATTCACTACCGGGGGAATAAACGGTGATAGTGTATGAGTGAAATGTATGGATGTTTTTCCAAAATTCCACATCTCCACAACACTGTCAGATACACAATGTCTGTCTGGGACTTTCTTCTCTTCTCTTTCTTATCCCTCTCGTCCTGTGTGGAATAATGGCCTCCTCCATTCATTGTCTCCCTCCTCTCCAGGAAATCAATAGCGATGATAACAAGCTGAAGAGAGGTCCTCAGTCAAAACAGCCCATTGAGCCTAAATGTCACTGTTTGGAGTCCAAGATTGATTTATTCTGGCAAAATACTGGTTGCTATCTTGGAATTGCCTCCTTTCCTCATTCCCTCTCTCCTTTCTTTCATTCTAATCACGATTCAGGAGAGTGTGCTTTTACTTCTCTGTACTTTCAAAGTCTCGTCCAAAGTTCAAGTAAGCAAACATTTTACTTCCTTAATCTCGGCCTGCAAGGGGCTTTAAACTAGATCTCCTAATGGGCGGCCTGATTTAAGCCACCACAGCTCAACTACTTTAGACTCATAACGACACTCGCTGATGGCTTGATTAATTACGCTGAATTGTGTGTTTAGAAAACTTAATCTGTCTGGGAAATATTTAAACACACCCAATCACAGTGATAATGCCTCTTCCACTTCAGACTGTCCAATCAGCAAAGAGCTCAGGGGCCAACTCTTGGATGGATCGACATAGCTAATCAGAACTTGCTGTAGGTGACGGTGAAACAATGCTTTTAACCTCTGACACAGCTATGTGTTTTCAAACGGTGTGATGGTGTGTTGCCAATTTCATATGCAACTCACTGCACAAAATAAACCTCCATAACTTAATCTCACTCTGCCTCTGTTAGAGCCTGCTAGGCTAATGGAGTCCGTAGTGGTTTTAAGAGGTAGTCCTTTTAGTGTTTTTTTCATACATTAATATAATGTTGTATGTTTAATGTGCTTTCTTGGGCTCCTTTGGGATACAGCTCCATATCCATTCTCTCAGAATGAAGGTTGAATCTACTTTTGTGTTTTTAGGAACACATTATACATTTGGGCGCTGTTAGTCACATGAGTTTGTGGGAGAGTAAACTCATCTCCAGGCAGGGCCAGATTAATATTCTGTAGGGGTTTACCTGGCCTGAAACTCCTGGGCCCAGGCCCGTGGGAGGGCCAATATATATTATTCACAAAAAATATACTGTATATATTAAATATACTACCATTCAAAAGTTCGGGGTCACTTAGAAATGTCTGTCACGCCCTGGTCGAAGTATTTTGTGTTTTTCTTTATGTATTTGGTCAGGCCAGGGTGTGACATGGGTTTTGTATGTGGTGTGTAGCTTAGTGGGATTGTAGCTTAGAGGGGTGTTCTAGGAGAGTCTATGGCTGTCTGAAGTGGTTCTCAATCAGAGGCAGGTGTTTATCGTTGTCTCTGATTGGGAGCCATATTTAGGCAGCCATATTCTTTGGTTGTATTGTGGGTGATTGTCCTGAGTGTCTTGATGGCCTTGTTTGATGTTAGTTGACACATGTATAGGCGGTTTTTGTTTATTGTTTTGTAGTGTTCGTGTTTAGTCGTGTTTACGTTTGTTTAAATAAACATGGATCGCAATCGACACGCTGCAGTTTGGTCCGAATCTCCTTCACCACATGAAAACCGTGACAATGTCCTTGTTTTTGAAAGATGTTTTTTTTTGTCTATTAAAATCAATTTGATCAGAAATACAGCGTAGACATTGTTCATGTTGTAAATTACTATTGTAGCTGGAAACGGCTGATTTTTTTAATGGAATATCTACATAGGCATACAGAGGCCCATTACCAGCAACCATCACTCCTGTGTTCCAAAGGCACGTTGTGTTAGCTAATCCAAGTTTATTATTTTAAAAGGCTAATTCATCATTAGAAAACCCTTTTGCAATTATGTTAGCACAGCTGAAAACTGTTGTTCTGATTAAAGAAGCAATAAAACTGGCCTTCTTTGGACTAGTTGAGTATCTGGAGCATCAGCATTTGTGGGTTTGATTACAGGCTCAAAATGGCCAGAAACAAAGAACTTTCTTCTGAAACACATCAGTCTATTCTTGTTCTGAGACATGAAGGCTATTCCATGCGAGAAATTGCCAAGTAACTGATCATCTCGTATAACGCTGTGTACTACTCCCTTCACATAACAGTGCAAATTGGCTCTAACCAGAATAGAAAGAGGCATGGGAGGCCCCGGTGCACAACTGAGCAAGAGGACAGGTACATTAGAGTGTCTAGTTTGAGAAACAAGTCCTCAACTGGCAGCTTCATTAAATAGTACCCGCAAAACACCTCTATCGATGCAACCCAGTCATTTTTTCAAATGTTCCATTGCCATACTGGCTGACAAAATTCTTATCTCTTGCTTTCTAGCTAGCCAACTACGGCTAATTTACAGTCACGTCAAACTGTGCAGCCAGAATAACAACAAATTAGCTGCATTTGCATTCATTTAAGCTGTTTTCTAGTGACATTTACTTGGATACATCCAAAACCATGAGCTAATAAGTCACGATTTCAGCTGGCATAGAAAATGTGCTCTCTCATCAGGACACTGTTGTTCAGAGGAGCTAGCTAACAGCACAGTTAATAGCAATTACTTCAAATGGAACCTGGAAAGGCTGCACTTCATTTAGTTTTACCTGTTTTCTATTGGTATTTATGTGTATATATCCATACAATTATGCTGATTCATGATTTCGACTGGCTGCGAAAATCTGCCTGTCTGTATCATCCCGACTCCCGAGACGTTTATTACTATGCGACAGCTGGAGATTGAATTTGAATATTGAAACAATGTTGCAAAAGTAAGAGAGACAGACAGTAAAGTTTATACAAATCTCAGTGGTGAAAACAAAATGTTAGTCTAAGAGAAATGTGTGATAATGTCTAGATGCTTTTTATAGTGGAGATTAAGTTCATAAATTGTCTGGCTGGGCGGATGAGACAGCAGATTGTGCAGTCAGATGGAACAGGGTAAATAGACATTTTAATTTCATAGATTTAGCCGGTGGTAACTTGTGGAATAGACACCGGATGGAATGCAGTTTTAACCAATCAGCATTCAGAATTAGACCAACCCATTGTATATAACTTCCGATAACTACCATCCATATACGAGTGGCAAAGGCCAGTGAAAAACCAGCACCACACCATCACACAATGTCCCAACTCCAATGAAGTCTTGTTCACAGTGGAATAGGAGGAGTAGGTCTGCTGATTGTGAGTTGAATGACTAGGTCCCTGCAGACTCTACAGACTGGGGGCTGCATCATTGCTCTGGTCTAGCTCCTGCTTCACAGAGGAAGAGGGAGAGAGATTTCTCTGCCCACGGACAGCAGAGCAGCCCGAAGCCAAAACACCCAGATGCTTATTTAATTCCTCGCTGGCTCACAGTGGGCTGTAAATTGAACATGGGAGCATAATTCTGGGTGTCTGTTTGTTGTGTTTAAACACTGGCGAGCCGTCTGCCGGCGTCGCTTCATCAGCCGCCCCCCCGACTTCTGGGCGGATCTCCACCCCTCCCCGCTGCAGAGGTGTATGGAGCAGGAGAGGAACCGAAACCAGCCCAGAACACCTGCTAAGGAGAAAGAGAGTGTAAACTGAAAATGTGTAAACTTTTTCTGTTAATGAAATGATTCAGGAACTGAAACGTCTCAGCTCTGAAGTAACAGTGTTAATTTTGCACCGCTCTCTGAGTCAAAAGGTATGATAAACAGAAGTGAGGCCTGTGCACAGAGTGAGGGGTTTTGTAGCCAGCCATTGTATCAGGGCACTCGGCCTCCCCTCCACACAAAGACACAACAGTGCCATCCCTTTTCCTCTCCAATGAGTCACAATAGCGGTGGTCACGATGATGTCGGACATGGCACAGTTACCAACCCAGTGGGTGCCAGATGTGAAGGAAACCATCGTCGGCTTGTAAGAGTTTGAATTGGTTATTCATTTAAACATGCCTTTGCATGTTCGGTGGAACCACTAATAATGAGTCAATTTTCACAATGCAGAGTTGTTCGAGGCATCTGTCCTTCTTTCTTGGAATTGCCCCCAGAGAGTTGTATGGCATTGAATCTTGTCTGGAGGTTAGTTAACACTGTGTCCAAGGAGGGGCCAGAAGTATACAGAATGGTGTCGTCTGCGTAGAGGTGGATCAGAGAATCGGCAGCAGCAAGAGCAATATTATTGATGTATACAGAAAAGAGAGTCGGCCCGAGAATTGAACCCTGTGGCACACCCATAGAGACTGTCAGAGGTCCGGACAACAGGCCCTCCGATTTGACACACTGAACTCTATCAGATAAGTAGTTGGTAAACCAGGCAAGGCAATCATTTGAGAAACCAAGGCTGTCGAGTCTGCCAATAAGAATGTTGTGATTGACAGAGTCGAAAGCCTTGGCCGGGTCGATGAATACGACCTGGCCAAGGCAATGGCAAACATATGGTGGTGGATTTGAGCCTCTGATTGCTTGTAATTAGGATTATCCATAATCTCATGGGGTTGGGTGAAAGTGAGTTATAAACTGGGTGGTTGAATGCTGATTGGCTGAAAGCCGTGGTATATCAGACCATATACCACGGGTATGAAAAAAAAAAACGTTTTACTGTTCTGTGTTGCGTCATACATAGGAACAGCCCTTAGCTATGGTATATTGGCCATATACAACACCCCCTCAAGCCTTATTGCTTAAATATACTCTGTTACATCCTGTATCGGTTTAATTTTTTATTTTCTACCTAATTTATCACACTCTGCTCCTCATTGATGTCACTCGTCCGTTCACTCTGTATTAGGTGAGTGTTGAATGTCTATTAGCATTGCATGGAGAATAGGTTTGCAGTAGAGTTGCTAAGAAACCACAGAGCTTCCCCAGAATGTGCTGTTATTTCTGATAACCACGTCATGGCTTTCACACCTCTGAGAATAAGTACAGCAGCCTAGACTTTAAAGACAAGCAGACTAAAGGAAGACAGAGTAGTTCTCCCAAGGATGGAAAATCATTCTGTCATTTTGAAAGATGAGCATAAATCGTTGAGCTCTATCAGCTTTTGGGGTTGTTTTTTATTCAACCTCGCACAACAACACAGGCATAGGCAGATAAGCCATTTTTAGAATGTGTTCTAAAAATGTGTTGGGAGCTAGCATAACCCCCATGTCACCCTCCGCTCACTGAAGAGTGAGATGTAGCACATTGAAATGTCAGCTCCTCTTAGTGTCGTCAGTTTTGCTGAGGGCTGCGGTATGATTACCATACGGTTGGCGTTACCTCATCATCCTCCGCCCTGTTTATCTGCCTCTCTCCTCAGAGACGCGGGGCAGATGGACACAACACACACAGAGCACCACAGAATGTAGAGGAGAGTAGATCCGAGTCAGCCCGACTGTAATGGCTGACAGTCTGACACAATATACAAGGCTGATGACAGTGGGCAGCCTGTGGAATTGGAATGGGTTGAAACCATTAAGAGTGAGGTTTCATTATACATGGTTTGGCAGCCATCTTGGATAAATATACACAATGAATTGTGTCGAATGGCATTAACAAAGTTTAGAGTGAGTTTTATGAGTTATACCAAACCAAAGATTCAGCACTGTTTACAAAGGCAAGGGTGGGCCTCCAAGTACTCTGTCACAGGGGCTTGGAAGCTTAGTCAGGCTCTTAACAAGCTGTAAAGGGCTTCTCACAGAGTAAAAGCAAAGATAAGCACAAAAAAACTAATGTCTTGCCGCAGTGGTGCTGGAAGTGGGTGACAGCTTGACACCACTGTGTCCCGTTACTCTCTCAGATGGGCCCACTCCGAACCCTGACCTCAATCTCCATTTTGTTTACCCCAGCTGACTAACCATGTACTATTTGGCTGTGAGTACCCTCTGTCTCTCCTTTAACCCCACAGAACATAGTGAACGTTTTCATCCTGATCCAGCCAGGACCCCCCCCACCGCTTTTAATCTGCATCTAAAGATGAAAAGAGAATGCAGGCATCCGTTGGGGCACCCACTCTGGGTAAGAACAGGAGGACTGAGGGAGCACATGAAAGTCTAGGCCTGGTGCACAAAGAGGCCAGGGTAGAGGGGAGACAGTCATTGACCCCCCAGGCCCCCAGAGCAGAGGCTTTTACAGGGACAAGGCCAGCTTTGATCATCCAGAGGTAGGAGGCACTGTGGATAAGTGTGTGAGAGGCAGAGGGGAGAGAGGCATAGGGGAGAGAGGCAGGCAGGGAGAGAGAAAGAGAGAGAGAGAGAGAGAGAGAATGTTTAGTTAGAGTTTTTCAGATATATTCACTTTGAGAGTCTAGAGCTTTGGAAGAGAGAGAGAGCCAAGAAAGCCCTTGAGAATTGAATTGAATTGAATTGAGAGAGAGAGAGAGAGAGAGAGAGAGAGAGAGAGAGAGAGAGAGAGAGAGAGAGAGAGAGAGAGAGAGAGAGAGAGAGAGAGAGAGAGAGAGAGAGAGAGAGAGAGAGAGAGAGGCGGACGGTCAGTGATCTGAGGGTCTTTGTGAAGTCACAGTAATGCGCCGGCATCCATTTTGTGCCCTCGGTACATTGTGAATTGGCCTCTGATGAAAGACAGTGGCGGGAAAGTGCACTTTGATAACTATCCCAATGCTGTTACCATGTAACATAATCACAGCGGCTATTACAGTCAAAATGGAGACCTGTAGACTGAAATGGAGGGACATGGAAGTAAATGGCTCTAGATAATCAACGGGAGAAGGAGAAGATGGAGCTGCAACAAAAGACCGGATCTGTGTGTATTCTCATGTGGCCACCATCTCAGCATGCTATGCATCTGCTATTATTACACCGTTGATGAAGCCAGGTTGCGTCACCCTGTTACTGCGACATGTAAGGGCTTGCATAATTGGTTATGGTTCAAGCTGTAGATATCCTCAATAACTCAGGTTTGTGTTGGTACTGCATTGAATGGTGTTCATCTCAAAAGGAATGTAGGTCAAATAGAGCTAAAAACAAGACCCATGAGACGTCTCCCCTGTGCACGTAGGTCCCACTGTCTCCTTCTGTTCTCTTCTATTACAGGGAAAAGGTTCACTCAGGTAGTCATCCAGATATGCAAATCATCCATGGATGACAGATCCTGATGCGACACACCTGTCATCGTGATGCATGATGTAACCGTTACAACGGTCTCTCTTCTCTAGTCAGGGGTCAGATACTAAACTACCACACACTCTGCATTCCCCAGGTGCCATTGGCTCCACCCCAACTGTCGCCACGGAGACCCCTTATGTCCCCGTTTTAATCGCCTGTCCTTGACACATATGGAACTACATACACAAAGCCTACACACAGTATGTACACGCAGCGTCAGGTTTGTTCCCGTGATGCACACAGGCAGCTGTTCTGCCACTGCCCTGTGGAGGGGAGCGCAGTGGATCCTCCAGTGGACCACTCGCATGCAGTTCACAGTGCACACTCCCAGGAGGTTTAATGAGTGGGGGAGGGCAGGCAGCTGTTCTGCCACTGCCCTGTGGAGGGGAGCACAGTGGATCCTCCAGTGGACCACTCACATGCAGTTCACAGTGCACACTCCCAGGAGGTTTAATGAGTGGAGGAGGGCCGGCACACAGCAGCAGCAGCAGACTCTCCTCACTGTCCGTCTCAGCTGTTCATTATGGACCTGCTGCTCTGCTCCCCCACTGCCAAAACTCAGGAAAGAGTTAATTCCGTCCTCCTAGATGATTTCCCATCGGTTTAGTTTGGCTGAGAGAGCAGGCAAACACACACATGCGAACCCAGGCGCACACACACACAGATGCGCGCACACACACGCACGCACACACACAGACACACACGCACGCACACACACACACACACACACACACACACACACACACACACCCCTGTGTGTACTGTGGTTAGTTAGTCACGTGCAGAAGGTTTGTTGTAAAATGCTTTGGGATTACAGCTCCATGGTAAACAGGTTATTCTAGAGAGCAACATTGGTCTGTTTCTCCTGTATTCCTGACCACATCTGTTTGTCTATGTTCCTGCCTTCGAATGAAAACGCTACCAGAGAAATCAGCCCAATCGAAGACCCATCCTTCCAAAACCCGATTGGGTCAGAGAGTGTCTGTCTTGACTCATTCAACCCATTCTCCTCCGGAAAGATCAATGCAGACCAATACAAGTTAACTTACCCCTCAAACACACGTGGACTCTTTTCCAATGCCCAGATACGACGGTCCATGAATTTGTTCTGAGAGGCCTCAATGATTTTCCACCAGTAGTCCAATGTGATCTCCAACAAATTGAACGTGGAAAGCGTTTGACACATGAGACATTAGGTGTTATCGTTGAATAACATTACGGTTAATGTCCGCTCAGAGTTCTTTCACTAGTATACTGTCACACGGATACAGAATTTACTGTGAAATTGGACTACCGAGCCAAGACCTTTTCTCTCCACACCCATAGATAATGACCAGCAAAGATAACTTGAGGGAGAATAATTGTTAAAGGAGCCTTACTCATAATAGCATATCATTTACATAGTTTCCATAAAAGGGACATGATTATGAGAGAGAGTTGATCATCTCTGTCTCAGACTTCAAGCCCAGGCATTTCAAAGTTGTGTTTCACAACTAATGTTAGAGCAGGCCGAGGAAGTTTTGTGTGAAGCAATGCAGTCACGACTGATGAAATTTTCTCTCCCCCCCTTCTTTCTCCCTGCTTTGTCTTCCCCCTCTCTCTCAGTGGCATCCATCTCTCTTAGAGATCCACCATGCTCTCCTGCCCCAGGGGGCAGCCTGGACAGCCTGGATACTGTAGGAAAGCCACTGGCCTGTGAGAGAATAACAATCACTTTACCTTGGATAACCCCGAGAGCATTGGCCACAGTAGTGGGGGGAGAGGAAGAAATAGGAATCAGCCATCCTTGGAGGAGCCCACGCTCAAATGGCCCTCTGTCAGCCAGGCATACTTCTCTCTCTCTCTCTCTCTCTCTCTCTCTCTCTCTCTCTCTCTCTCTCTCTCTCTCTCTCTCTCTCTCTCTCTCTCTCTCTCTCCTATGGCACTCGTATATCAGACATGACACCTGTCAACCTCCATCATGGTCATCGGTGCCCTAACAGGCCCTATCTCTGGACAGGGCTGATTAAGCTGGACCTAGAGACCTGCGATGACAAAATGTGCGCCGGACCGAGTCATCCCACGGTGTATGAGCAGGTGACTGCCAGACCATGGGAAACAGGAGGGCTGTATTGTTAAATGACTGTGTTCCCATCGAGCCCTGGCTTGGACCACTGGAGGATGAATAAGGAAATAACAGCCAGAGTCCTGCTGCCCAGGAACCATTTCCCCTCCACTGCCAGCTGGTGGACCCCATGGTCCACAGGCAGGTTAGAGATGGAGCCGCACCCTGGTCCACAGGCAGGTTAGAGATGGAGCTCCCCCTTGCCACAGGCTTAGAGATGGAGCTGCTTACCCTGGTCCACAGGCAGGTTAGAGATGGAGCTCTCTGGGTCCAGCAGGTTAGAGATGGAGCTCTCTGCTTACCCTGGTCCACAGGCAGGTTAGAGATGGAGCTCTCTGCTTACCCTGGTCCACAGGCAGGTTAGAGATGGAGCTCTCTGCTTACCCTGGTCCACAGGCAGGTTAGAGATGGAGCTCTCTGCTTACCCTGGTCCACAGGCAGGTTAGAGATGGAGCTCTCTGCTTACCCTGGTCCACAGGCAGGTTAGAGATGGAGCTCTCTGCTTACTATGGTCCACAGGCAGGTTAGAGATGGAGCTCTATGTTACAGACAGTTACTCTGTGAACAATTTTTGTCTTTGTTTGCTTTGCTAACTCAGATGTGGAGGTGTATTTCAGCACCCTCAATGGAAAATGACTAACCTCTCTACCCTCATCTTATTAAAACACTTACAATCAACCATTTTCACAGACCAATTCGAAAAGCTACAGGCCTTTGTATTTGGGATAACGACTGCACTCACAGGGGATCTTTTGATCAGGGCATTGTTGCGATTGCAGCGGGTATCTGAGGGCTGCGTCCCCACTAAACGCTCTGTCTCCAAAGTTTTTGTTGTTGTCAGAGAGAGTGAGTCACCCCCAAAGTACCTTGAGACAGGGATTAAACACGGCAGCTCGTCTTCATCACAGTAATCTTGTTTGCTCAGAGGGCAGTGTCTATAGAGGACGGAGCACAGCCACACTCACTGTCACAGGGATAAGGGTCTACCTTAGGGACGATGTGATCGCTAGCTACCTTCTTGTTCTTTAAAGGAGACGAGGCTGAACAGCGTTGGAGCTGTGTTTGTGGCTGTGTGTACACATAAAGAGCTTCTGTATGTGGTGTCGCTGCGGCTCAAGGACGACTAAAATATTTACAATCACTCAAGTGGACCTATAATACTATTCAGTACAAACGGCCGCATTGTAGAGTGCTGATCACAATATTGTGAAGGACAAAGGAATACAAGGTCTTAAATATCCAGATATTGTGAATTCACTGTTGATGGCAGCTGTTCGAGTAGTTTCCATGTGCTTTGACATGGAACATGGCTGAAAACTACATGTTGCTCAGCACATGTCTGCAGGACATGAGCCCCAAAAATCTACACAGTTAATATTTTGAAGTGTAGAAAAATGTCTGCCAGAGTTCAGGGAGTTTACAATTTAAATTGATCGCCTGGGTTTGTACTGTAATTACTCTCACTGCGAGCCGCCATCAGAAGAAGCGGATTGCAAATGTGTCACAACGGGATAGCTAATCCACAGAAATAGCCTGTTAACACGGGGTGGCATGTCTCCACCCAAGACTTATGGTTCAAGCTTTGTGGGCATGCCGAGGGAGGTTGGTGGGAATAAGAGTCAGTCTGGGAGAACTGAGAGAATTGTCAAAAAAGTTATGAAAAAATACTATTCGGAGAGACAATAACAAAAGCCTTCTCGTTGGCTTTCATTTGTCACCTGTTCCTCCGCGGCATCTCCTTAAGCCTCGTAGCACTCTTATTCCCGTCTTGATATGTCACCTGTTCCTCTGCGGCATCTCCTTAAGCCTCGTAGCACTCTTATTCCCGTCTTGATATGTCACCTGTTCCTCCGCTGCATCTCCTTATGCCACCTCCTCCGCGGCATCTCCTTAAGCCTTCCCATCTTGATATCACCTCTTATTCCCGCCTCTTGATATTTCACCTGTTCCTCCGCTGCATCTCCTTTGAAGCCTCCGCTGCATCTCCTTAAGCCTCGTACACTCTTATTCCCGTCTTGACCTATTTCACAGTCTTGATATGTCACGTTCCTCCGTCTACAATCAGACAGAGTACCCCTCTTGAATTTATTTCACCTGTTCCTCCGCTGCATCTCCTTAAGCCTCGGAATTCCCGAATGTCACCTGTTCCTCCGCTGCATCTCCTTATGAACATTATCAGCACCGTACATTGCTTGATATTTCACAGGAGCTGACAGCAAGCCGAAAGAACATTATCAAACAGTCACAGCCCTTACAAACAGTCACCGCAAGGCAGACAGACAGGCAGTCTAGTCTCCCTCTCCTGAAATAGTTGAGGACCAGTATGGAGGAGTGACAACGTGCTCGGTCTTTATGAGTGAGTGTAAGGTTGAAATGAGAGAAAGCAGATGGAAATCAGTATGCTGGAGAAAGTCTTGTTCTGCCTTCGTTCTTCAACGTATGGAATGTGTCAGAGCTTCAGCAGAAAGTATTAGAGGAATGCACTAACTGTAAGTCGCTCTGGATAAGAGAGTCTGCTAAATGACACCATTTTTTTATGCAAATGTAGGGTATGAGGGAGTGAGATTGTTCTTATCTTTGTCCTAGCTGGCTAACTATATGTCCTATATGCCTACCTCTCTGTCAACTAACAGACCCAGGGTAATATGCTTGTGGTGTTGCACACAAAGCCCGCCAAAACAGACAACTTAACAACTGCTTTATAGCATTAGCTGTGGGAAGTCAGAGGTCCTCAATATGAATACAGCCGTAGACCCGCGCATCACAATAGAGTTGGTCTTGAAGTAGTGTGGTAGAGTGGACTTTGCTGGGGGCAGATGATGAGCCTGGTCGAGCTCCAGCCGTACAGGGACTGCCTTCTGTGTAGCCTAGAGGCATGCTGAGTAACAGTTGCTAATCATCTCCACGGCGCTCCCCGCCACCGTAGAGTGACCACAGAGGAGGTTGGAGGATGGGCCTGGAGGTGCCTGACTCAGTTACACCAGCTCAACCTGACTCAGTTACACCAGCTCAACCTGACTCAGTTACACCAGCTCAACCTGACTCAGTTACACCAGCTCAACCTGACTCAGTTACACCAGCTCAACCTGACTCAGTTACACCAGCTCAACCTGACTCAGTTACACCAGCTCAACCTGACTCAGTTACACCAGCTCAACCTGACTCAGTTACAGCTCAACCTGACTCAGTTACACCAGCTCAACCTGACTCAGTTACAGCTCAACCTGACTCAGTTACACCAGCTCAACCTGACTCAGTTACACCAGCTCAACCTGACTCAGTTACACCAGCTCAACCTGACTCAGTTACACCAGCTCAACCTGACTCAGTTACACCAGCTCAACCTGACTCAGTTACACCAGCTCAACCTGACTCAGTTACACCAGCTCAACCTGACTCAGTTACACCAGCTCAACCTGACTCAGTTACACCAGCTCAACCTGACTCAGTTACAGCTCAGCCTGACTCAGTTACACCAGCTCAACCTGACTCAGTTACACCAGCTCAACCTGACTCACACCAGCTCAGCTCAACCTGACTCAGTTACACCAGCTCAACCTCAGTTACACCAGCTCAACCTGACTTTACACCAGCTCAACCTGACTCAGTTACACCAGCTCAGTTACCTGACTCAGTTACACCAGCTCAACCTGACTCAGTTACACCAGCTCAACCTGACTCAGTTACACCAGCTCAACCTGACTCAGTTACACCAGCTCAACCTGACTCAGTTACACCAGCTCAACCTGACTCAGTTACACCAGCTCAACCTGACTCAGTTACACCAGCTCAACCTGACTCAGCTCAACCTGACTTACACCAGCTCAACCTGACTCAGTTACACCAGCTCAACCTGACTCAGTTACACCAGCTCAACCTGACTCAGTTACACCAGCTCAACCTGACTCAGTTACACCAGCTCAACCTGACTCAGTTACACCAGCTCAACCTCAACCTGACTCAGTTACACCAGCTCAACCTGACTCAGTTACACCAGCTCAGCTCAACACCAGCTCAACCTGACTCAGTTACACCAGCTCAACCTGACTCAGTTACACCAGCTCAACCTGACTCAGTTACACCAGCTCAACCTGACTCAGTTACACCAGCTTAACCTGACTCAGTTACACCAGCTCAACCTGACTCAGTTACACCAGCTCAACCTGACTCAGTTACACCAGCTCAACCTGACTCAGTTATACCCGCTCAACGCTCAACCTGACTCAGTTACACCAGCTCAACCTGACTCAGTTACACCAGCTCAACCTGACTCAGTTACACCAGCTCAACCTGACTCAGTTACACCAGCTCAACCTGACTCAGTTACACCAGCTCAACCTGACTCAGTTACACCAGCTCAACCTGACTCAGTTACACCAGCTCAACCTGACTCAGTTACACCAGCTCAACCTGACTCAGTTACACCAGCTCAACCTGACTCAGTTACACCAGCTCAACCTGACTCAGTTACACCAGCTCAACCTGACTCAGTTACACCAGCTCTGTCAGGAGGAATTGGCCAAAATTCACTTATTGTGCGAAGCTTGTGGAAGGCTACCCAAAACATTTGACCCAAGTTAAACAATTCTACCAAATACTAATTGAGTGTATGTAAACTTCTGACCCACTGGGAATGTGATGAAAGAAATAAAAGCTGAAAGAAATGATTCTCTCTACTATTATTCTGACATTTCACATTCTTAAAATCAACTGGTGATCCTAACTGACTTAAGACAGGGAATTCGTACTCTGATTAAATGTCAGGAATTGTGAAAAACTTAGTTTAAATGTATTTTGCTAAGGTGTATGTAAACTTCCGACTTCAACTGTAATTATACAGTAAATACTTAAGTACCTTCTCCGATCTACAGTACAGTACAGAGCCCGCTACAGGTATCACTCTATAGAAATCCATTTCCCCAAGTGTTCTAGTGATTGGACGTTCCTGCTTTCCACAGAACTGCCTGGTTTCACAGAATGTGCTCCAACATGTTTGAGTGATGAGACTTCTCTAGCTGTCAAGAAGGATGTTTCTTACACTCCAGGCTTTCTGTCAACACCAATCATCTCAGTGGGTAGACTCTGAGGCAGAGAACACCAGTATCCTGTCCTTCTTTAAGGGGAAAGAGGACATGGGCTACTATGTTTATATGCCTGTTTTGTTGAGGCGTTGTATGGTGTCCCAACGCATGATGAGAATACATACTAAAAGCTAGATTCATATTCGTAAAAGACAATGGCTTGGCTATTTTCAGAATCTAAATGATTAAAACTGTGCGAAAATATGTTGGTTCTTCCCTCTATCAGGAATCAAGGTAAGACCCAAGTGCAGACTGTGTTCAGCAACAATGTTTATTGTAACCACAGGGGCAGGCAAACGACAGGTCAAGGCTGGCAGGGGTTGATAATCCAGAGCAGAGGCCAAGGTGCAGGATGGCAGGCAGGCTCAGGGTCAGGTCAGGCAGAGGTCGGCAATCCAGAGGTGGAGCAAAGGCACAGAACAGCAGGCAGGCTCAGCGTCTAGGAGTGGTCAGGCGAGAGGGTACAGGGTCAGGACAGGCAAAGGTCAACAACCAGGAGGACGAGAAAAAGAGGGGAAACCAGAAGCTGAGACAAAATGCTGGTAGGCTTGAACATCGAGCCAAACTGGCAACAGACAGAAAACACGGGTGTAAGTACACAGGGAATAATGGGGAACATGGGTGACACCTGGAGGGGGGTGGAGACAAGTACAATGACAGGTGAAACAGATCATGGTGTGACACCCTCCTTGTTTTCTACATCTGATAATGACATTTTCACAAACATCTCATTGTCTTGACCAACGAATATGACTTCTCATGAGATGCTTTGCCATCGTATTCCATGTTAGATCCCCCTTCAGAAACGATGGGATGGTATGAGCCAATGGTCAGGTCATTACACCAGCTGACATGTCTGGAGCGTTGGGTTTCTGCCTCAGTGCCTGTCAAGGGGAGCAAGGCTCTGGTGATTGGCACGGCCAAGTCCTCAAGGTCATGTTTGTTTTTACCGCTCACCCCTCACTGTAGATTACTGGGGTAACATATCTCCTGTCACCCATCCATCCACCCACCCACCCCCCCCCCCAGCACTGGTCCTTAACCAGTACACACATCTACAGATGGTTTCCACCACGTGTCTCCTTCATGTTGTAACCCAAGCCAGGGAAATATACCAGAACACAAACCTTGTATGTATGTTTTGTCTCCCGTCGGAATACTAAGAGATGGAAATGTAATCTCTCCCTTTGGCATCGCACTGAGCTGAGGGTTGGGCTTGGTCGTGATCGCAGACCATAGCTCTCAGGAACCCGGCCAAGGCTGCATGGGGCCTTATATTCATCACTGTGCAACGAGAAGGATCGCATCATTCACCTGGCTGCTGCCCGAGACCCATTCAAATCGGCCAGCGTTAAGAGCGAATAATATGACATGAGGATGATAGAGACAGACTCACGTGTTCAGGCAAGCAGAGAGGTGGAGGGAGAGAGGGAGATGGAGAGTGGTGGATACCCTAAGTGGAAATGCAGGATGGAGGAATAACACGGTGAAAGGAAAGATGACGAGAGGCAGGTGAAAAGCAGGCGCCACGCCGGGAAAATGAAGACTTATGTGAAGCACCACAAAGGGTGATTGGCTGTTGCAGACACTGTAGCTGACCAATTGTAGGAGTCACGAAAGCCAACGCTCGCGGTTTGGATATCATAACGACAATGTCATTGTGTTCCTACGATGACTTATTTTCACACTCATCTAGCCGAGAGGCGGAAGTGATAGCGAGCCCATTGATTTGCCCGAAACCATTGTTCTGTGATTACTTGTCACAACCCTACTGTGCTCTGTGTGTACATTGAGTAATATGCACAGGAGAACAGCTGGAAACTTTGGCAGTGCTACACCTAATGTGTGTGGCAAGGTTCAAAGCAATCCCACTGGTTACTTACTGTAGCATAGACACTCAAACAAGTACACACACACACACACACACACACACACACACACACACACACACACACACACACACACACACACACACACACACACACACACACACACACACACACACACACACACACACACACACACACACACACACACACACACACACACACACACACACACAGCACCTATCTGGTGTATGTGACAATAAAAATAACATTGGAAAAGTACGCACTCTCGCATCCTAAAGAGATGAATGACTTGTGATGAGGTGTGTGTATGTGTATGTGTGCGTGTTTGTGTTAGTAATGTGGTGGAGATTTCATTCATGCACATGTATTATACCAAGCATCACCATATCATTGTCTCCTTCAAAGTTCTTACTTAGTGTGCTGCATGTCATCCTGACTGAGGATGGCTGTGCTGGGGGTTAATATCAACTGTTGTTGACAGAGTGGCACCAATTGTTAGGAAAATGGAATTCATGGGTATGTTAACAAGAGCACGTGATTCATTCTATAGCAGGAGTTTACGGCTGACAAATGTATTTCAAGGCACTGGCTACATCTATGGTAATACATAAGGCTATAACAGGAAGAGCTCCATTGAGCTCCAAGTAGGAAGATGAACAATGTTATCGTGTGGGAATTCAATGGCAACTTACCCTTCTCTTGAATGTTAAGTTGGGGTGATGGGGGGGGGGATTCAGGGTATCTCTTGATAGCATGTTGTTTATATATAGCTAACAGTATGCTTTAACTTGAAATGAAAACGACTTTGTGACAAAATTAGAAATGTGTAATATCTGCAAATGTAACTAGCTCGACTATTTTATGACTGGATGGACGCTTCTCTGTCATTGATGCCATGGTTGCCCTTAGTTTGAAGATGTAATCCGGAGACAGGTGTTTTATACAACAGCCTCCTGTGTGTTCTCTTTTCGTCTCCGTCTGCATATTTATTTGCAATCAAACTCCAGAATTTTCAAATTCATACTCTGATTATTTTTCCGTGCCTAAACAAACTAGGCTCGTAATTTAACAATTTCATTCGAATTTACAGATGGCATACAAGTTTGTAAAGTATTCCTGCCAAAAAACGCATTTTGATAAAAAAAAATGGCTTTTAAAATGTATTCTAATGGCTGTCCTGTGAAGTAGTGATGCGCGACATACCCCTAGTTTCCTGAAATGAGACACAAATTGCCTCTGAATTTTTGTGCCTTTGTGTACCTGCCAGTGCCAGCCGGAGGAAATAGCTTTTAAAGGCCCGGCAAATAGCTCCTCAATAGTAATGGGGGAATGAATAGGGAATCACAAACTCCATCTCCAAATCCCCACGCCGTCAAGATGGTGCAGATAGCTCTCCATCACAGCAGAACCTTGAGACGTATGCTGCAAGGACAGATCTTATCTGCATTTTTTATTTATCCATTTTGAAGTAATATATTCTGTGATTCTGTGAATCTCCATCCAGGTGTTTATTGGATATTGCTTTTGGATACATTTTAAAACCAAAATACAGTCAACCGATCACATTAGTTTTGTTTCAAACATGATTTACAATGAAATGAGACATTGAAGTAGTATTGAAAATCCCCTGCTGTGACCCTAACTAGAGATGGTCCGCACTCCACATCCGCCTCCTCCTCCACGCTGGAGTGCCTTTCACACTGTAGTGGCAGGCAGCATCTGTGGGGAGGAGATCCCCAGCTGGTCCCCGTCCCTGGTCTCCAGCTCATGACTTGGTTCCACCGGCTTCTAAAATAACACGACCAATCGGCTGTGCAAGCTCTCCATCGATAATGGATCACTGCCACCCCCCACACAGACACACGCACGCACACGCACACACACAAACAAACACAACTGAGCTGATGGAAAAATCAACTGGGTGAAATGACATTGGTTCACTTCACCGTGCCTTGGTTCTGGATGTCGCCATTTGAGCCCATTGCCATACACATTGATTGGCTGGAAGAATTGAAATGTTATTGGTCTTGTGTGCGCCTGGCTTATAAAGTACTCTTAAAAGAAAATGGCTGCTCTCAAGAACACAATATGTTACGAATCGATACACAGAATAGCAAAGTATCTGACTGGGCTTGTTTATAATGTCTCTTGAAAACAGGAACCGGCCTGCAGTAACTAGTCTCAATTCTAGTTATATGAACTTTGCATACTTTTTGTTGTTCCAAATTAACATGCTCCGTCTGTCTCTTCCTCAGCTTTGAACTATCTCGACTGCGTGCAACTCCTGTGTAAAGAAGAAGAAGCAGCATTGGAGGAGCCCCTAGCAGCAGGCACCGTCGAGTTAAAGGTTAGTCTCTGTTCCCTCGTACTCAAAGACAGGCAAACAAAACAGACATCCTGTCTCAGTGGAAATGCCACAGGTCCACAGAGCCACTCTGGCTATTCACTGTCTCAGACCCCAAGGATCTCCAACCCCTATGGGCAAATAACCTCAGTCCCCTGGTTCCTTACCCTTAAATGCCAATGACCACAGGGGGGGGCAATCTCGAAAAGAAGAAGAATTCCACAGAGATTTGTCTCACAATGTACAATGACTAATGCTAATTAGTATGTATTATTCCACAAATCTTGTGTATACATGCATTAAACAACTCATAGAGGCCACCAAGACACACTTCTAATAGAAAAGACACATCAAACAGTGGTACGCAGCACTGAAAGCCTCATTAGTACTGTAGAGTAAGACATGTGATACTACAGTCTCTGGCCACCATTGCTCATTCATGGTCTAAAGGACTAATAAAGTATTGATTTGATCTATTAGAGCAGGAAAGGCACAAACGCACCATATACATTAGGCTATATATAATGTAAAGAGCTCCGTTGAGCTTCAACTAGGAAGATGAGTCATGTTATCGTGTGGGAATCCAATGGTAACCACTGCAGTCGGGGGTGGGGGGGGGGGGTTCAGGGCTTCTCTTGATGTCATGTTGTTTATATTCATCACACTACTGCACACATTTGAATGTCATGCTGTGACAGCCAGAGCAACATTTTCAGATCCAACAACATACGTGACAATCCTCTGTCTCAAGCTAGGGGAGACCGAGCGTGTGTGGCCGAGGGCACGCCATGGCGACCAAGGTCATCATAAATGGCAAACACAAATATGAGGACACCACACACTGTTGATCAACGTCGTATTTGAATAAATAGCAGGAAAACAAATGAAGAGTGAAAAAAAACTATGAAGATGAAGGCTTAAGGGAGTTTTATCATCACACACAAGGTTTCCAATATGGCTTGAGAAGGAATGAATGAATTCTGATTAAGCCAGGGTTAAATAAAGCCAGGCAGATCATATGGAGTCTTACCCTGGTGTAAGTTTAACCAATAGGGAACTGTGTCCTGGTCTCTGTTCACAAACCGTATTTCCTCCCTCGCACTACACTACACTACACTACACAATACCACTCTACTATAACAACATGTACATCCAGCTGGCGAGGCAGGTGCGGTGGGGTTGAGTAGCCATTTGCTGAGGCATGTGGCTGATTCAGGCCTTGTTAAATTCCATTTTGTTTGTGAGCGGTGCTGAGCGTGGCCTCCTCTGGGCGTATAAGGGCAGACTCCGAAGCCACCGCACCGACTGGAGACCGAGGGAAGCAGTCCCAATTTGTCATCCTTATTAACCATGACATATCCAAAGTGGCAGAGTGCGGCCCATGGAGATATAGAGAGAAAGAGAAAGAGGGAGAGAGGGGAAAAGATAGAGGTGGGCAGGGAGTCTGTCTCCTATCCTCCCTCCCCCTCATGCAGGGCCCCAATCTGCCTGGCTAAAACAATGCAATTCAATGTTGGTGATTAGGGCAGACGAGGCTAAAGTAAAGGAGTCCCAGCCGGGTTCCCACCTCTCTCTCTCCAGTCTAACTCACTTGTCTCAGTAGCTCTGCTGCGAAGGGGGTGACAAACAGAGCATGTAGCTCGCTCTTTTACTCTGTCTAGCTATCTCAACGACGAGGCTAAATGAAGAAGTTACTTAGCCCTGAAATGGCAATGGGGTCTAGTCAAGGGCATCTACAAGGTGACTTCCATAAGAAGAGGTAGTTGGACGGGGGTGGGTGTCTTGCCTTCAGCCACGTGACATGATTGTAGGGGTTTTCTTCAGTGAATGAGTCCCCCCTCTCCTCTGCCCTCCTTCCCACGGCGGAGATTAAGATCGCTTGTTGTAATTATTGCTCCTTGACGCAGTCTAATTCTGCCAAGCAGATAGCATCACACCAGTCAGGTGCTTTAGAGGGAATCTGGCAACCAGCTGTTGTCGTCCTCTGTGTGTTCCGAACGGCATTGTTTTGTGATACATGTCTGTTGATCGACTGGCTTCTCTGGCTTCTGCCAATCCCCCCCCCGTCTGTCTCCAGATTCGCTCTCCTTCACTAACCACATTATAGGGAAGAATAAGGGGGGAAAAATCACACGCCAAAGAGCCAGAAACCCTGAGGTGTCTGGGATGTCTGTCACCTGACGTACTGCATCAATCATCTGCCACCACAGTCCCATGAAACATCTGTCTTAGACACACCGGGAGCCTGGCCGCCTCCCATCCAAACACAGGTGTTTGACACGCACATTCAGCTCTGCCCAATGAGCAGCCATCTTTTACCGTCAGGAACAGTAATGTAAGGGTATGAGAGAACACCAAGTAACGGGACAATATGCATACATTCAGAAACCTTCACATGTTGTGCGATATGTCATACAGTATATGCATTACAGGACAAAAATGGGCACAACAGTTATTTGCTTTTCAAGTGATTCATGTTCAAGCAAGCAGTATCATCACTAGCGAGCTCCTGTTATGGTTGTGTCATTGAATGTTACAGTGATGACACTGAGAGTTATGGGGGTGACGTTGAGCGTAATGGTGGTGACATTGAGTTACCGTGGTGACATTGAGAGTAACGGTGGTGAAATTGTGAGTTACGGTGGTGATATGGAAAGTTGCGGGCAGATGGTCTCTCTTGGGAATGACTCCCCACCGAGAAATCATCTGCGCCCGTGATAAGCTTCATTGGCTGTTCAGGGCCGATGTTCTAATTCTCCAAAGAAAGAGCCCAGCTGAACCCCGTTACACACGTGTGTCGCCGCAAATCACCCTCAACAGCGCGTGCATCACCCTGTCTTTCCCCAGCAGATCTATCGGTGCCACTCTGCTAGGGTAACCGCGGTAGGTTCAGGCACGCGGCTGATCCATTGCCCTCGCTCAGCAGTGGAGTAGGATCATTGGTTGGGTGTACTTTCCGTCTGCTGCTTTCATCAACAAGCCTTAATGATCCTCAGAAAACTGACTGGTGAATATGATCACATCTTATAGGAAGGGATGTCTATTCATTTGCTTTAATCGTGACGGAGTGACAGGCAATTAAGGATTGTGGTGCCTCTGTCATCCCTGGGAATGTGTGGGCTGGTTTAAAACGCACATCAGACCTCAGTTTATGGTAGCGTTACACGTGTGTAACGGGGTTCAGCTGGTCGTGGAGGTAAAAACAGCTTATTGTCAATGCTGTCAACTCCGGAACATGGAGAATGGAATCTCATAAGCATGATGTAACTTTGGTCATTGGGAATTGCCTCAACATGGGTGACATTTGGCTCCATTTACTACAGTTGAGCAGGTTAATGTACGTTGTCACTGTGTGTGGCTACTCATGCGTGGATTCATGTTAATGTGTGAGTGATATTAATTGAGAAGAGGAGAAATGTATTTCATCAGCGTTAGTGATTAGACTGACCTTTATTTAAATTGGCTATTGTGGCTGTTTACAAGTCTCAATGTCATGTAGAGTGTGTGGGTCAATTACTTTTTTTCTGGTAGGGTGGGTATGTTTTTCGCAAGAGGGAGTGCTCAGTGGCAGATCGTGACAAACCCTCAATCTCTACGTGGGAGCTGCTACTGTTCAACCACGACCATACACCCACATCTCCCTCTTCTGCACCCCCACTTTCTCTCTCTCCCTCATTATTTTGCTCACTCTCCTCCTCACCTCTATCTAACTCTCTCTTCCTCTAGCTTTTCTGCCCTGCTTTCTCTCCCCTGTTCCTCCACTCATCCATTCTCTCTCCCTCTCTCTCCAAGTGCTCTCCCCATCTCTCTTCCAGCAGGTCACAGCCCCTCCTGGTCTGAGCATAGACACCAGGGGGGAACCCTGTGATGTGGCCAGCTGCAGTATTCCCACATTGGGCCATTTCACCACCATCACCATCACGCTGGGCCCATCTCCTGTCAGTCTCCCCACTCCAACCACACACACTGCTCACTCCACCAACCACAGCACCACCAGAGGACCACCTGCAGATCTCAGCCACTGCATGGCAATGAGTCAATCCACATGCTATCGGGAAGGGCAGAGAGTAGTTGGAAACAAGAGAGCTGATGTTCAGGATTTTTAAATAAGAGAGGGAGAGAATCAGAGGTCTGAGACAGTCAGACATTTGAATGTATGTGTCAGTCTCAATGTGAACTGCAAAGGCCTAAACAAGTCCTGACTTAAGTTGCACTCCACCTTCAAGACCAACCATCCATTGGCATCAATGTGTTGTTCATGCCGTGGATAAAGTTTCAAGTCAACTGTGTCATTCAGGATCTTGAGTCAGGATGGTGGCCATTCAGCTCATTTCAGATATGAGCAGAGTGACCTTGAAAGCCCTGGTCTATGTATAGTAGATAGATGGGAAGGCAGCGGCATGGCTGCTGAGGTAATTTAATTATCAGACCCTCCACAGGCTAGGGTAATGACTGCTCTCCAAATCCTCCCTAATCCCCTATCCCAGTCCTCTACACAATCAGGCCCTGCCCGGGGCTCTCTGACTGTCTGACACAGGCAGTACTAACTCCTATACCCTGACTCTGTCTGTAGTCCCAGCCTGATGGCATACAATACTGTAATATACAGTGCCTTTCGGAAAGTAGTCAGACCCCTTGAGCATTTCCACATTATTGTTACGTTACAGCCTTATTCTAAAATTGCTTAAATAAAAAAAATGTCCTCAATTGCTTTGTGATTATGGGGTATTGTGTGTAGATTGATGTGGGAAAAAACGATGTAATCAATTTTAGAATAAGGCTGTAAAGTAACAAAATGTGTAAAAACTCAAGGGGTCTGAATACTTTATTTCACTATATCGATAGGAGCGACGTGTTTGGTGAGTAAAAGACAAAAATACACTTCCATGTAGTGCGTGTGTGTGTGTGCGTGTGCGTATGTGTGTGTGTGCGTGTGTGTGTGCGTGTGTGTGCGTGTGTGTGTGTGTGTGTTAAAATAGCTCTTCATTCCTCTCACGTTGGTGTCCTCTGAGTCCAGGATGGTCCTTGAGGTCTAAAGGGGGCCGTCCATGACAACAGCTTTATTAATTACCCCTCCTGAGAGAGATAGGAGGTGACCCCTGACCCTCTCAGAGGCCCCGGACCCTAGACCTGGTGACTGGCTGTGGTGACTGACTGTCTCCTCTCAGTCAAACCACTGGAGAGCCAAAATAGCCACTACACACATTGCAGGGGAGCCACACCATCTTGTGGGCGGAGGAGAGTTAGCTTGCTTGCTCGGTCTACGTCTCTGCTTTCAATTTTTGGTGATTAGTCAGACACAAAGTAGCTGTTCACTTCCACCTCCAGTCAAGTAATACCCTACAATATAGTATAGTGAGTTGTGAAGATGACATGATTAGATAGGCACTGTGAAAAGTGGTTCATTTAGATGAAGAAACCCCTGGGTGTGAATGGTGTGCCTCTGTATGTTATCCCGCTGAAATTAACCTCTCTGTTTTACCAGCCCAGCCCTCCCCCTCCCTCCCTCCCTCCCTCCCTCCCTCCCTCCCTCCCTCCCTCCCTCCCTCCCTCCCTCCCTCCCTCCCTCCCTCCCTCCCTCCCTCCCTCCCTCCCTCCCTCCCCCCCTCCCTCCCTCCCTCCCTCCCTCCCTCCTCTCCCTTCCCCCTCTCTTCTCCTCTCTCCTATCCTAGCATCTGTGCAGAGTCAATGGTGTTGGCATGTGCTAATGACTCCAACATGGTGTGTGTGTGTGTGTGTGTGTGTGTGTGTGTGTGTGTGTGTGTGTGTGTGTGTGTGTGCGTGCGTGCGTGCGTGCGTGCGTGCGTGCGTGCGTGCGTGCGTGCGTGCGTGCGTGCGTGCGTGCGCGAGCCAACAGAGAGTGAAAGGAGCACCTGTGCGTGTTGAAAAGAGCCTGCTGGTCCTACCTTATGAACAGCACCACATCCTCCAGGCTGGATTGATAGAGCTTTAAGGCAGCTTCCTGCCTGCGGAACAGAGAGAGAGAGAGTATAACGAGAGAGTGTAAGGGGGCTATCAGATGTAATTAAAGCAAGTGTCTCTTCTCTGTAAGAAAGTCAGAATTCTCAGAAATATGTCTGACTCACTAAGAATTATTTGAACAGTATAACACTCATGGGTAGTGTGGAAATGAGCTGACTATGACAGGGGCACGATAACCATACAGACTGGAATATTCCTGGGATGGAAGACAATGCAGGTGGCAGACAGGCTAAGTTGGGAATCGACTATGTCATACTGTATAATATCTCAATTTACAGGGGTACAGGATGGGCTAGGACTGTCAAAGTATATCTTAAAATGTTGACCTTTTGGAGATTGGCTGCCGTTTTCTCTTCCCACTCATCTCTTTCTCCTGCCCTCTCTTCTTCTCTGTCTCTCCACCTTTCTTTCTCTGTCTCTCTCTTCTTCTCTGTCTCTCCACCTTTCTTTCTCTGTCTCTCTCTTCTTCTCTGTCTCTCCACCTTTCTTTCTCTGTCTCTCTCTTCTTCTCTGTCTCTCCACCTTTCTTTCTCTGTCTCTCTCTTCTTCTCTGTCTCTCCACCTTTCTTTCTCTGTCTCTCTCTTCTTCTCTGTCTCTCCACCTTTCTTTCTCTGTCTCTCTCTTCTTCTCTCTCTCCACCTTTCTTTCTCTGTGTCTCTCTTCTTCTCTGTCTCTCCACCTTTCTTTCTCTGCCTCTCTCTTCCTGTCCCTGATGACCCTCTGACTCCCCACTCCTCACAGCTAGCTTTCTTCGGGAAGACAAACTCTCCACTTCAGGCTCTCTTCATGAACTTGGCAGCCGAGAGCTAGGTTGTTCATTTATTTCCCGCTCCAAGAGAATAATTCTACTCCTCATGGGCCACTAGACAAAAGTCAGGCCAAGATTATTTCTTCAAATGTTGTTTTATATATTTTTTTCACAGTTTTTTTTCTCTCCAACTTTTTTAAAATAGACCCCCTCTCTCTTTCTTTTTGGAATTGGCAACACTTTGTGTTCATCTCAGTCTGATTGGCTGGAGCCTTGTAGTCCCCAAAGCTTCCAGAACAAAGCCTGTTGACTGTATCAGCCAAGTGGTGGATGACAAAGTCTAGGAGAGAGAGGAGACCAGGATGAAATATTTATTTTGCAGACTGGCTGTGTGGCAGCCATTTGCTGTTATGTTGTGTCTCACTGCCTTGATCTAGCTAGCTAACGTAGTCTGTTTGTTAGTTTGATTTGCTTGATTGCATGGATTCATTTTTGGTTTCTTGTCTCTTGTGACTTTTCATGTGAAAAAGGGAAACGTTTTTCTGTGACTCCTGACTTCAAGGCTCATTACATCTAACCATGCAGTGATGTACTGTGGCCTTGTTTTCTCTATGTTTTTTGTTGTTGTTTTGTTGCTGTTGTTTTACCATTCGCTGCATATTTACGATAACGGGGCATAAAATGTTGCCATGGGGACAGACCCACCCCGGGATAACAGAAGGCATTACAGCACCGGACCACAGAGGAGAAAGCCTTCTGGCCAATCAGCAAACAGCTCACTGTTGCCAAGGAGTTTTTCATATATATATATATATATATATATATATATATATATATATATAATTTAAAAATCACCTTTATTTAACCAGGTAGGCCAGTTGAGTACAAGTTCTTATTTACAACTGCGACCTGGCCAAGATAAAGCAAAGCAGTGCGACAAAAACCAACAACACAGAGTTACACATGGGTTAACAAACTTACAGTCAATAATACAAAAATATATAATATATATAATATATATAAAAATCTATATACATTGTGTGCAAATGGAGTAAGGAGGTAAGGCAATAAATAGGCCAATAGTAGCGAAGTAGTACAATTTAGAAAATAAACACTGGAGTGATAGATGTGCAGATGATGATGTGCAAGTAGAGATACTGGGGTGAAAAAAGAGCAAAAAAAGTCAATAAGAACAATATGGGGATGAGGTAGGTAGTTGGATGGGCTATTTACAGATGGGCTATGTACAGCTGCAGCGATCGGTAAGCTACTCAGATAGCTGATGCTTAAAGTTAGTGAGGGAGATATTACATTTACATTTACATAGATATAAGTCTCCAACTTCAGCGATTTTTGCAATTCGTTCCAGTCAATGGCAGCAAAGAACTGGAAGGAAAGGCGGCCAAATGAAGTGTTGGCTTTGGGGATGACCAGTGAGATATACCTGCTAGAGCGCATGCCAAGGGTGGGTGTTGTTATGGTGACCAGTGAGCTGAGATAAGGTGGAGCTTAGATGACCTGGAGCCAGTGGGTCTGGCGACGAATATGTAGCGAGGGCCAGCTGACGAGAACATACAGGTTGCAGTGGTGGGTGGTATATGGGGCTTTGGTGACAAAACGGATGGCACTGTGATAGACTACACCCAGTTTGCTGAGTAGAGTGTTGGAGTCTAATTTTGTAAAATGACATCGCCAAAGTCGAGGATCGGTAGGATAGTCAGTTTTACGATGTTATGTTTGGCAGCATGAGTGAAGGGTGCTTTGTTGCGTAATAGGAAGCCAATTCTAGATTTAATTTTGGCTTGTAGATGCTTTTTGTGAGCCTGGAAGGAGAGTTTACAGTCTAGCCAGACACCTAGGTATTTGTAGTTGTCCACATATTCTAAGTCAGAACTGTCCAGAGTAGTGATGCTAGTTGGCCTGGCAGGTGTGGGCAGCGATCGGTTGAAGAGCATTCATTTAGTTTTACTAGCGTTGAAGAGCAGTTGGATGCCACAGAAGGAGTGTCTGGCATTGAAGCTCGTTTGGAGGTTTGTTAAACAAAGTGTCCATAGAAGGGCCAGATGTATACAGCATGGTGTCGCCTGCATATGGGTGGATCAAGGAATCACCAGCAGCTAGAGCGACATCATTGATATATACCGAGATTTGTACCCTGTGGTACCCCCATAGAGACCAGATGAGAGATAGGATTGAGATAAGAAGTGAATGCGTACAGTGTGTTTGCACCTTTCAATAGCTCATAGTACGGTTTGGATTTCCACGTTTTTCCAAGTCCTTGGTCTAGTAACATACCCTATGGAAATCCAAGAGCATGACGGCTCATATTGCCATTCCATGATGAAATATTGCCTCTGATTGAGCCTTTTCATGCAAGACGTTTCCTCCGCCTGCTGAGATGGGAACAGCTCTTTACCCTCCAACCCCTCGGGGCAGTAATTATTACCCCAGGGCCCTGTTTAGTCACTACCCGTTTTACAGCTGCCTGCATTTAATGTTCACAGAGCCATTACGATTAGCTAGCTTGAATCTCACCTAGACGACAATCCGTGGCTTTTCATTGTTGTCCTCTTTCCCTTAGTTCCCTCCTCTCTGAGAACTCATCGAGATCTATCACTGACAGACTGCATGCTACAGCTAGTTAGATACTGGAGGTGATAACAGGGCTAAGTTTGCAGTCTACAGCTGTGTTGTTTGAACAGCCTCTGTGGCACTGAAGTGTTGGGTGTGTGTGTGTGTGTGTGTGTGTGTGTGTGTGTGTGTGTGTGTGTGTGTGTGTGTGTGTGTGTGTGTGTGTGTGTGTGTGTGTGTGTGTGTGTGTGTGTGTGTGTGTGTGTGTGTGTGTGTGTGTGTGTGTGTGTGTGTTTGAGAAGCTGTGGGGTGAGCTCGTCAGGGAGATGGAAGATAATCTCCATATACTCAGGCATGGATGTCCAGCCCAACCCCACTTTTTTCCTCCCTTTCCTGTCTTCCTGAGACCACTGGGGCAGAAATCTGCCCTGTCCCCACGCAGCGTCGCTCCTATCCATCCCTACGTAATACACACACATGGCCACAGATAGATGGGCATAACAACCACAGTTTTCTGACCGAGACTCAAGCTTTTAGCCAAACAAGCCAACTTGTAAGGAAGCTTAAACCAGGTGATGGTAATCATTAACACAGCCTGCCTGGCTTGTCTGTTTGCTTATCGTTGCCTTGCTGCTGGTCTGGCTCCAGTGTCCGACAGCCCTGTGTGTCATCACAAACACCATGCGCCTCCCACTCCACATTTTTTTATCAGCTTAACAAGGCCTATTTCCATCACGTAGGCCTCACAGGTGTAAAGGGGAGGCTGTAGAGGGTTATGATACATCACATCTGTCTAAGCCTGAGGCTCACTTCTTCTACTTCAGCCCACCGAAAGACGCCCATTGTTTTTGAAATTGGAAGCGTTGACAGAGCTCCATTGTAAGACTTGTGTGAATACTGGTTTCAAGATCAGTTGAGGAGATTGCATGAGTTGGGGGGCAGGGGGGTTCTAGGTCAGAACCTTAGTGGTTCTTGAATGATGGAATTAAACCACACCAAACCAAGCCAAGCCTCTACTGCCAGGGTGACACTGTTGAGGTACACAAGCCCATGCTAATACAGTCCTCCACTCTACATAATGTATAAACCATGCGAATACAGTCCTCCACTCTATATAATGTATAAACCATGCTAATACAGTCCTTCACTCTATATAATGTATAAACCATGCGAATACAGTCCTCCACTCTATATAATGTATAAACCATGCTAATACAGTCCTTCACTCTATATAATGTATAAACCATGCTAATTACAGTCCTCCACTCTATATAATGTATAAACCATGCTAATACAGTCCTCCACTCTATATAATGTATAAACCATGCTAATACAGTCCTCCACTCTATATAATGTATAAACCATGCTAATACAGTCCTCCACTCTATATAATGTATAAACCATGCTAATACAGTCCTCCACTCTATATAATGTATAAACCATGCTAATACAGTCCTCCACTCTATATAATGTATAAACCATGCTAATACAGTCCTCCACTCTATATAATGTATAAACCATGCTAATACAGTCCTCCACTCTATATAATGTATAAACCATGCTAATACAGTCCTCCACTCTATATAATGTATAAACCATGCTAATACAGTCCTCCACTCTATATAATGTATAAACCATGCTAATACAGTCCTCCACTCTATATAATGTATAAACCATGCTAATATACAGTCCTCCACTCTACATAATGTATAAACCATGCTAATACAGTCCTTCACTCTATATAATGTATAAACCATGCTAATACAATCCTCCACTCTATATAATGTATAAACCATGCTAATACAGTCCTCCACTCTATATAATGTATAAACCATGCTAATTACAGTCCTCCACTCTATATAATGTATAAACCATGCTAATACAGTCCTCCACTCTATATAATGTATAAACCATGCTAATACAGTCCTCCACTCTATATAATGTATAAACCATGCTAATACAGTCCTCCACTCTATATAATGTATAAACCATGCTAATACAGTCCTCCACTCTATATAATGTATAAACCATGCTAATACAGTCCTCCACTCTATATAATGTATAAACCATGCTAATACTACAGTCCTCCACTCTATATAATTTATAAACAGATGCATTTACAGTTCTTTGGGAAAGTATTCAGACCCCTTGACTTTTTCCACATTTTGTTATGTTACAGCCTTATTCTAAAATTGATTAAATTGTTTTCCCCCCTCATCAATCTACAAACAATATCACATAATGACAAAGCAAAAAACGTTTTTAGAAATGTTTGCAAATGTATGAATGTACTTAAGTATCACATTTACATGCATTTTCAGACCCTTTACTCAGGACTTTGTTGAAGCAACTTTGGCAGTGATTACAGCCTTGAGTCTTCTTGGGTATGACTCTACAAGCTTGGCACACCTGTATTTGGGGAGTTTCTACCATTCTTCTCTGCAGATCATCTCGAGCTCTGTCAGGTTGGATGGGGAGCGTCGCTGCACAGCTATTTTCAGGTCTCTCCAGAGATGTTCGATGGGGTTCAAGTCCGGGCTCTGGCTGGGCCACTCAAGGACATTCAGAGACTTGTCCCGGAGTCAGAGCTGCGTTGTCTTTTGGCTGTGTGCTTATGGTCTGCTCTGTTGATTGGTTTATTTCCGTTGGCTGTTGCGGCCTCTCCCTGGGTGTGCTGTGTTTCCCCCTCAGCTTTACATCTGGCTGTGTGGAGCGCTGTTGTGAGGCAGCACCTTTAGAGAGAGAGAGACTTTCTAAGCTACATATAGAGGGTCTGTGTACTATCTGTCAATGTTTGGTTTAGTACGAGGAAGAGAGAGACAATTGTTTTTAAGAGCAGAAAGGGAGGTAGTGGGTGGTTACATGTCAGAAAGAGAGAGAGATAGAGAGAGAGAGAGGTAGAGAGAGGTAGAGAGAGGGAGAGGGAGATAGAGAGAAAGAGAGAGAGAGGCGGTGTGAGTGTGACAGGGAGAGAGAGAAGGGGAGGGGGCTGGAGTAGGTGGGTGGGAAGAGTGGGAGGGAGTGTCAGAGAGAGGAAGAGAGAGATGAAACAAGCAAGCAAGGGAATCAGAGCTTGCCTGCCGGAGCTGTGTTGTGTTTGGTGTGTGAGCGTAAGTGAGTGCTAGCTGATCCATCACTGTGTGAAAGGGACCTCGCTGAGCGTTCAGCCCCAGCCCCGATCTCCCTCAACCCCCCAGAGCCCTTCCAGAAGGCTGTAAAGGAGGACCCAGGCTTGTGCACGTGCTGCCAGGTAAGACACAGAGAGCATGGAGGCTCTCCGCTGAGAGAGCTTACTGTACAGAGAACAGATCACGAAAGCGCTTAGCGGTGCCTTTGTATCGGGAGGTGATCTTATTGGAATGGATGTGGCTTGCAAGGACAAGGTGAATGGTGTTGTTTCTCATCTGCGTCTGTGTCTGTGAGTGTGTCAGTGTGTGTTTGTGCACGTCAGCTGACTCGAGTCACAGGGCATATGTAACCTGATTGGAACAGGTCAGCTTGTATGTGACAGAGGTCAGTTTATTTCTGACTCTAGCTCCTCTTTAATGGCAGATGTCAAGGGACATCAATACTGCCATTTACAGAAGAAAAAAAACATAATAGGAAAAGGCAGTTTTTGATTTGGATCCCGTTTAGTAAATTGTCTTTAATAGCTGTTGTTTCTGATGTATTTCATTGCTCTCTTTTGTGACAAAGTGCTGTTAGATATTGTCATCATCGCAGGAGTTTGTCTCAGAGCATAAATAAATGATTGCTGTATATATTGTCTCGCGTCTCTCCTGCTGAAAGACTGGCATGCCATTTTTTGCTCGTTCCACGAAGGCTGACAGCAAACAGCTGTGCGTTTGTGAATGCACGATGCGTGTGTGTGTGTGTGTGTGTGTGTGTGTGTGTGTGTGTGTGTGTGTGTGTGTGTGTGTGTGTGTGTGTGTGTGTGTGTGTGTGTGTGTGTGTGTGTGTGTGTGTGTGTGTGTGTGTGTGTGTGTGTGTGTGTGTGTGAACGCATGCATGTGTGTCTCTGTGTTTGTGTGTGTATACGCATCTGTGTGTGTGTGTGGTTGTGTGTGACCCGGCTGGACATGGCGGCAGAGTTGAAAGCATCCATGGCATTAATGAAAGACTGGGATGAGCGGAGTCCCACTGGTGTTGGGCTGGGCTCCAGATGCAGCGCTGGAACTGGGAGGGAGGGAGGATATTCAGTGTGGAGCAGCAGAGCCTCCGTCTCCATACGAGACAAAAGACTGGATTCTGCTGACTGAATGATGAATGATTTTCAATCACCAAAGAGGAAAATGGGGTTGTCACCAACATAAATTACAAACAGGGACATTACAAACCCACAGCATACACCAGAATAAAATAGCTTCTCAGTGAGAATCAGCTTTCCTGATATTAAAGAGTAGGGCCTATTTTGTACAGGCAAGATGGATGAGTAGAGTTATTATCATCTAGCCTACCCTCCACATAGGTATCCCCCTTCCCATGGACTGATGGAAGACAGTCGGATGGAGACAGTCGTATTCAAATCATTTTGGCTCCTCTCTCTCTCTTCCCTCTCTCTCCCCTCTCTCTTCCCTCTCTCCCCTCTCTCTCCCCTCTCCCTCTCTCTTCCCTCTCTCTCCCCTCTCTCCTCTCTCTCTCTCCTCTCTCTCTCCTCTCTATCTTTTCCCTCTCTCTCCCCTTTCTCTTCCCTCTCTCCCCTCTCCCTCTCTCTCCCCTCTCTCCTCTCTCTCCCCTCTCTCTTCCCTCTCTCCCCTCTCTCTTCCCTCTCTCCTCTCTCTCTCCTCTCTCTCCCCTCTCTCCTCTCTCTCTCCTCTCTCTCTCCCCTCTCTCTCTATTCTTCTCCCAAGTCTTTATTTCAGATGAATTGACCCAGTCCTCTTTCCACCCCTCCATTCCTTTCCCTCTACTATAAATAGGTCAAACCCAGAGCACAGATCCAGTGGAACGGTGATTAACATTCACAGTTGTTCCCTCATCTAGAAACATGAAAGAGTGGAAGGTTGTCTCATTGTGGAGCTTCAAACGTCTCCTCTCCATTTCCTTCCATTGTCCTCAGCTGGTGTAATCCATGAAAGCCAATGCACGGCCAGTTCTTTTTTTACACATGAATCAAACCTGTCGGATTTCAATTTCATTTCACCTCTTTGCGCCAGGTCTTTTTCTTTCTCTCCTGGCGGCCTATCTAGTGTATTCACATCCACTGTAACAATCTGGCCTTTGGAAAATGGATTTGCACTTCCAACAGGGGTCAAGGTAGGCTGAACAATGGATCATGGCTCCACAGTCTGGTCTTGTTCAGGGTTATTGTTACCGATCATATTCATAGACATTTTAAATGAAGAGATATTCAGCTTTCATCTGGTTCATTTTGAATGGGACAATGTTTAGTGATAGACTGGTGGACACTTGCTGTTTATACAATAGATTCCTTGGTTTGTGTGGAACTTCACTCAATGGATTTTGACCAGAACTGTAGTTTCAGCATGTATGAGCTGAGAAGTAAACAGAGAGACAGGCTGTGTGTGGTGTGTATGGTGTGCGCGTGTTTGCGTGCGCGCTCGCATGTCTGTTCATTTCTTTGCATCAATAACTAATGAGCTTCTCTCTGGCGCTCTCACTCAGTTCAAATAGTGTTTTTGTTTATCAAGCAGCTCTTTCAGTTAAGTAAATATGTTTGCCTCTGACAAGCAAGGGGTAAAGTAGGAGCAGCGTGTGACCTTCATGCAACCTTGTAGTGATGTTGGGGATGTTTGGGGGTTATTTAGAGGTGGCAGAAGAGTATATTGGATATCTTGTATCATAGAAACCAGGGTGATAGAAAAAGGAGAGAAAGAAGGAATGAGAGAAATAGAGAAAGAGAGATACAGAGAAAGAGAGAATGACAATTCCAGAGAAAGAGAGAGAAGGGAGGAAGAAACCAGGTGAATCAGAGAGAGAAGGGGGGAAGAATGAAGGTGAATCAGAGAGAGAAGGGAGGAAGAAACCAGGTGAATCAGAGTGAGAAGGGAGGAAGAAACAAGGTGAATCAGAGAGAGAAGGGAGGAAGAATGAAGGTGAATCAGAGAGAGAAGGGAGGAAGAATGAAGGTGAATCAGAGAGAGAAGGGAGGAAGAATGAAGGTGAATCAGAGAGAGAAGGGAGGAATAATGAAGGTGAATCAGAGAGAGAAGGGAGGAAGAATGAAGGTGAATCAGAGAGAGAAGGGAGGAAGAATGAAGGTGAATCAGAGAGAGAAGGAAGGAAGAAACCAGGTGAATCAGAGAGAGAAGGGAGGAAGAATGAAGGTGAATCGGAGAGAGAAGGGAGGAAGAAACCAGGTGAATCAGAGAGAGAAGGGAGGAAGAATGAAGGTGAATCAGAGAGAGAAGGGAGGAAGAATGAAGGTGAATCAGAGAGAGAAGGGAGGAAGAATGAAAGTGAATCAGAGAGAGAAGGGAGGAAGAATGAAGGTGAATCAGAGAGAGAAGGGAGGAAAAATGAAGGTGAATCAGAGAGAGAAGGGAGGAAGAATGAAGGTGAATCAGAGAGAGAAGGGAGGAAGAAACCAGGTTAATCAGAGAGAGAAGGGAGGAAGAATGAAGGTGAATCAGAGAGAGAAGGGAGGAAGAAACCAGGTGAATCAGAGAGAGAAGGGAGGAAGAATGAAGGTAAATCAGAGAGAGAAGGAGGAAGAATGAAGGTGAATCAGAGAGAAGGGAGGAAGAAACAAGGTGAATCAGAGAGAGAGGGAGGAAGAAACCAGGTGAATCAGAGAGAGAAGGGAGGAAGAATGAAGGTGAATCAGAGAGAGAAGGGAGGAAGAATGAAGGTGAATCAGAGAGAGAAGTGAGGAACAATGAAGGTGAATCAGAGAGAGAAGGGAGGAAGAAACAAGGTGAATCAGAGAGAGAAGGGAGGAAGAATGAAGGTGAATCAGAGAGAGAAGGGAGGAAGAAACCAGGTGAATCAGAGAGAGAAGGGAGGAAGAAACAAGGTGAATCAGAGAGAGAAGGGAGGAAGAATGAAGGTAAATATCAGAGAGAGAAGGGAGGAAGAATGAAGGTGAATCAGAGAGAGAAGGGAGGAAGAATGACGGTGAATCAGAGAGAGAAGGGAGGAAGAAACCAGGTGAATCAGAGAGAGAAGGGTGGAAGAAACAAGGTGAATCAGAGAAGGAAGGGAGGAAGAAACCAGGTGAATCAGAGAGAGAAGGGAGGAAGATTGAAGGTGAATCAGAGAGAGAAGGGAGGAATAATGAAGGTGAATCAGAGAGAGAAGGGAGGAAGAATGAAGGTGAATCATAGAGAGAAGGGAGGAAGAATGAAGGTGAATCAGAGAGAGAAGGAAGGAAGAAACCAGGTGAATCAGAGAGAGAAGGGAGGAAGAATGAAGGTGAATCGAAGAGAGAAGGGAGGAAGAAACCAGGTGAATCAGAGAGAGAAGGGAGGAAGAATGAAGGTGAATCAGAGAGAGAAGGGAGGAAGAATGAAGGTGAATCAGAGAGAGAAGGGAGGAAGAATGAAAGTGAATCAGAGAGAGAAGGGAGGAAGAATGAAGGTGAATCAGAGAGAGAAGGGAGGAAAAATGAAGGTGAATCAGAGAGAGAAGGGAGGAAGAATGAAGGTGAATCAGAGAGAGAAGGGAGGAAGAAACCAGGTTAATCAGAGAGAGAAGGGAGGAAGAATGAAGGTGAATCAGAGAGAGAAGGGAGGAAGAAACCAGGTGAATCAGAGAGAGAAGGGAGGAAGAATGAAGGTAAATCAGAGAGAGAAGGGAGGAAGAATGAAGGTGAATCAGAGAGAAGGGAGGAAGAAACAAGGTGAATCAGAGAGAGAAGGGAGGAAGAAACCAGGTGAATCAGAGAGAGAAGGGAGGAAGAATGGAGGTGAATCAGAGAGAGAAGGGAGGAAGAATGAAGGTGAATCAGAGAGAGAAGTGAGGAACAATGAAGGTGAATCAGAGAGAGAAGGGAGGAAGAAACAAGGTGAATCAGAGAGAGAAGGGAGGAAGAATGAAGGTGAATCAGAGAGAGAAGGGAGGAAGAAACCAGGTGAATCAGAGAGAGAAGGGAGGAAGAAACAAGGTGAATCAGAGAGAGAAGGGAGGAAGAATGAAGGTAAATATCAGAGAGAGAAGGGAGGAAGAATGAAGGTGAATCAGAGAGAGAAGGGAGGAAGAATGACGGTGAATCAGAGAGAGAAGGGAGGAAGAAACCAGGTGAATCAGAGAGAGAAGGGTGGAAGAAACAAGGTGAATCAGAGAAGGAAGGGAGGAAGAAACCAGGTGAATCAGAGAGAGAAGGGAGGAAGAAACCAGTTGAATCAGAGAGAGAAGGGAGGAAGAATGAAGATAAATATCAGAGAGAGAAGGGAGGAAGAATGAAGGTGAATCAGAGAGAGAGGGGAGGAAGAAACCAGGTGAATCAGAGAGAGAAGGGAGGAAGAAACCAGGTGAATCAGAGAGAGAAGGGAGGAAGAAACCAGGTGAATCAGAGAGAGAAGGGAGGAAGAATGAAGGTGAATCAGAGAGAGAAGGGAGGAAGAATGAAGGTGAATCAGAGAGAGAAGGGAGGAAGAATGAAAGTGAATCAGAGAGAGAAGGGAGGAAGAATGAAGGTGAATCAGAGAGAGAAGGGAGGAAAAATGAAGGTGAATCAGAGAGAGAAGGGAGGAAGAATGAAGGTGAATCAGAGAGAGAAGGGAGGAAGAAACCAGGTTAATCAGAGAGAGAAGGGAGGAAGAATGAAGGTGAATCAGAGAGAGAAGGGAGGAAGAAACCAGGTGAATCAGAGAGAGAAGGGAGGAAGAATGAAGGTAAATCAGAGAGAGAAGGGAGGAAGAATGAAGGTGAATCAGAGAGAAGGGAGGAAGAAACAAGGTGAATCAGAGAGAGAAGGGAGGAAGAAACCAGGTGAATCAGAGAGAGAAGGGAGGAAGAATGGAGGTGAATCAGAGAGAGAAGGGAGGAAGAATGAAGGTGAATCAGAGAGAGAAGTGAGGAACAATGAAGGTGAATCAGAGAGAGAAGGGAGGAAGAAACAAGGTGAATCAGAGAGAGAAGGGAGGAAGAATGAAGGTGAATCAGAGAGAGAAGGGAGGAAGAAACCAGGTGAATCAGAGAGAGAAGGGAGGAAGAAACAAGGTGAATCAGAGAGAGAAGGGAGGAAGAATGAAGGTAAATATCAGAGAGAGAAGGGAGGAAGAATGAAGGTGAATCAGAGAGAGAAGGAGGAAGAATGACGGTGAATCAGAGAGAGAAGGGAGGAAGAAACCAGGTGAATCAGAGAGAGAAGGGTGGAAGAAACAAGGTGAATCAGAGAAGGAAGGGAGGAAGAAACCAGGTGAATCAGAGAGAGAAGGAGGAAGAAACCAGTTGAATCAGAGAGAGAAGGAGGAAGAATGAAGATAAATATCAGAGAGAGAAGGGAGGAAGAATGAAGGTGAATCAGAGAGAGAGGGGAGGAAGAAACCAGGTGAATCAGAGAGAGAAGGGAGGAAGAAACCAGGTGAATCAGAGAGAGAAGGGAGGAAGAATGAAGGTAAATATCAGAGAGAGAAGGGAGGAAGAATGAAGGTGAATCAGAGAGAGCAGGGAGGAAGAAAATAGGTGAATCAGAGAGAAGGAGGAAGAATGAAGTTGAAGAGGAGAAGGGAGGAAGAAACCATGAATCAGAGAGAGAAGGGAGGAAGAAAATAGGTGAATCAGAGAGAGAAGGGAGGAAGAATGAAGTTGAATCAGAGAGAGAAGGGAGGAAGAAACCATGTCAATCAGAGAGAGAAGGGAGGAAGAAACAAGGTGAATCAGAGAGAGAAGGGAGGAAGAATGAAGGTGAATCAGAGAGAGAAGGGAGGAAGAAACAAGGTGAATCAGAGAGAGAAGGGAGGAAGAATGAAGGTGAATCAGAGAGAGAAGGGAGGAAGAATGAAGGTGAATCAGAGAGAGAAGGGAGGAAGAAACAAGGTGAATCAGAGAGAGAAGGGAGGAAGAATGAAGGTGAATCAGAGAGAGAAGGGAGGAAGAAACAAGGTGAATCAGAGAGAGAAGGGAGGAAGAATGAAGGTGAATCAGAGAGAGAAGGGAGGAAGAAACCAGGTGAATCAGAGAGAGAAGGGAGGAAGAAACCAGGTGAATCAGAGAGAGAAGGGAGGAAGAAACCAGTTGAATCAGAGAGAGAAGGGAGGAAGAATGAAGATAAATATCAGAGAGAGAAGGGAGGAAGAATGAAGGTGAATCAGAGAGAGAGGGGAGGAAGAAACCAGGTGAATCAGAGAGAGAAGGGAGGAAGAAACCAGGTGAATCAGAGAGAGAAGGGAGGAAGAATGAAGGTAAATATCAGAGAGAGAAGGGAGGAAGAATGAAGGTGAATCAGAGAGAGCAGGGAGGAAGAAAATAGGTGAATCAGAGAGAGAAGGGAGGAGGAAACCAGTTGAATCAGAGAGAGAAGGGAGGAAGAAAATAGGTGAATCAGAGAGAGAAGGGAGGAAGAATGAAGGTGAATCAGAGAGAGAAGGGAGGAAGAAACCATGTCAATCAGAGAGAGAAGGGAGGAAGAAACAAGGTGAATCAGAGAGAGAAGGGAGGAAGAATGAAGGTGAATCAGAGAGAGAAGGGAGGAAGAAACAAGGTGAATCAGAGAGAGAAGGGAGGAAGAATGAAGGTGAATCAGAGAGAGAAGGGAGGAAGAATGAAGGTGAATCAGAGAGAGAAGGGAGGAAGAAACAAGGTGAATCAGAGAGAGAAGGGAGGAAGAATGAAGGTGAATCAGAGAGAGAAGGGAGGAAGAAACAAGGTGAATCAGAGAGAGAAGGGAGGAAGAATGAAGGTGAATCAGAGAGAGAAGGGAGGAAGAAACAAGGTGAATCAGAGAGAGAAGGGAGGAAGAATGAAGGTGAATCAGAGAGAGAAGGGAGGAAGAAACCATGTCAATCAGAGAGAGAAGGGAGGAAGAAACCAGATGAATCAGAGCGAGAAGGGAGGAAGAATGAAGGTGAATCAGAGAGAGAAGGGAGGAAGAAACAAGGTGAATCAGAGAGAGAAGGGAGGAAGAATGAAGGTGAATCAGAGAGAGAAGGGAGGAAGAAACAAGGTGAATGAGAGAGAGAAGGGAGGAAGAATGAAGGTGAATCAGAGAGAGAAGGGAGGAAGAATGAAGGTGAATCAGAGAGAGAAGGGAGGAAGAAACAAGGTGAATCAGAGAGAGAAGGGAGGAAGAATGAAGGTGAATCAGAGAGAGAAGGGAGGAAGAAACAAGGTGAATCAGAGAGAGAAGGGAGGAAGAATGAAGGTGAATCAGAGAGAGAAGGGAGGAAGAAACAAGGTGAATCAGAGAGAGAAGGGAGGAAGAATGAAGGTGAATCAGAGAGAGAAGGGAGGAAGAATGAAGGTGAATCAGAGAGAGAAGGGAGGAAGAAACAAGGTGAATCAGAGAGAGAAGGGAGGAAGAAACAAGGTGAATCAGAGAGAGAAGGGAGGAAGAATGAAGGTGAATCAGAGAAAGAAGGGAGGAAGAAACAAGGTGAATCAGAGAGAGAAGGGAGGAAGAATGAAGGTGAATCAGAGAGAGAAGGGAGGAAGAAACAAGGTGAATCAGAGAGAGAAGGGAGGAAGAATGAAGGTGAATCAGAGAGAGAAGGGAGGAAGAAACCATGTCAATCAGAGAGAGAAGGGAGGAAGAAACCAGGTGAATCAGAGAGAGAAGGGAGGAAGAATGAAGGTGAATCAGAGAGAGAAGGGAGGAAGAAACAAGGTGAATCAGAGAGAGAAGGGAGGAAGAATGAAGGTGAATCAGAGAGAGAAGGGAGGAAGAAACCATGTCAATCAGAGAGAGAAGGGAGGAAGAAACCAGATGAATCAGAGCGAGAAGGGAGGAAGAATGAAGGTGAATCAGAGAGAGAAGGGAGGAAGAAACAAGGTGAATCAGAGAGAGAAGGGAGGAAGAATTAAGGTGAATCAGAGAGAGAAGGGAGGAAGAATGAAGGTGAATCAGAGAGAGAAGGGAGGAAGAAACAAGGTGAATCAGAGAGAGAAGGGAGGAAGAATGAAGGTGAATCAGAGAGAGAAGGGAGGAAGAAACAAGGTGAATCAGAGAGAGAAGGGAGGAAGAATGAAGGTGAATCAGAGAGAGAAGGGAGGAAGAAACAAGGTGAATCAGAGAGAGAAGGAGGAAGAATGAAGGTGAATCAGAGAGAGAAGGGAGGAAGAATGAAGGTGAATCAGAGAGAGAAGGGGGAAGAAACAAGGTGAATCAGAGAGAGAAGGAGGAAGAATGAAGGTGAATCAGAGAGAGAAGGGAGGAAGAAACAAGGTGAATCAGAGAGAGAAGGGAGGAAGAATGAAGGTGAATCAGAGAGAGAAGGGAGGAAGAAACAAGGTGAATCAGAGAGAGAAGGGAGGAAGAATGAAGTTGAATCAGAGAGAGAAGGGAGGAAGAAACCATGTCAATCAGAGAGAGAAGGGAGGAAGAAACCAGGTGAATCAGAGAGAGAAGGGAGGAAGAATGAAGGTGAATCAGAGAGAGAAGGGAGGAAGAAACAAGGTGAATCAGAGAGAGAAGGGAGGAAGAATGAAGGTGAATCAGAGAGAGAAGGGAGGAAGAAACCAGGTGAATCAGAGAGAGAAGGGAGGAAGAAACCAGGTGAATCAGAGCGAGAAGGGAGGAAGAAAATAGGTGAATTAGAGAGAGAAGGGAGGAAGAATGAAGGTGAATCAGAGAGAGAAGGGAGGAAGAAACAAGGTGAATCAGAGAGAGAAGGGAGGAAGAAACCAGGTGAATCAGAGAGAGAAGGGAGGAAGAATGAAGGTGAATCAGAGAGAGAAGGGAGGAAGAAACAAGGTGAATCAGAGAAGGAAGGGAGGAAGAAAATAGGTGAATCAGAGAGAGAAGGGGGGAAGAATGAAGGTGAATCAGAGAGAGAAGGGAGGAAGAAACAAGGTGAATCAGAGAGAGAAGGGAGGAAGAAAATAGGTGAATCAGAGAGAGAAGGGAGGAAGAATGAAGGTGAATCAGAGAGAGTCTGGAGGAAGAAACCAGGTGAATCAGAGAGAGAAGGGAGGAAGAAACAAGGTGAATCAGAGAAGGAAGGGAGGAAGAAACCAGGTGAATCAGAGAGAGAAGGGAGGAAGAAACCAGTTGAATCAGAGAGAAGGGAGGAAGAATGAAGGTGAATCAGAGAGAGAAGGGAGGAAGAAACCAGGTGAATCAGAGAAAGAAGGGAGGAAGAAAATCGGTGTATCAGAGAGAGAAGGGAGGAAGAAACCAGTTGAATCTGAGAGAGAAGGGAGGAAGAATACAGGTGAATCAGAGAGAGAAGGGAGGAAGAAACCAGGTGAATCAGAGAGAGAAGGGAGGAAAAAACAAGGTGAATCAGAGAGAGAAGGAAGGAAGAAACCAGGTGAATCAGAGAGAGAAGGGAGGAAGAAACCAGGTGAATCAGAGAGAGAAGGGAGGAAGAATGAAGGTGAAACAGGGAGAGAAGGGAGGAAGAAACAAGGTGAATCAGAGAGAGAAGGGAGGAAGAAACCAGGTGAATCAGAGAGAGAAGGAAGGAAGAAACCAGGGGAATCAGAGAGAGAAGGAAGGAAGAATGAAGGTGAATCAGAGAGAGTGTCACTGAAGAGGCATGTTTAGACAATAGACGTGTGTGTGTTTGTGTGCGTGCGCTCTGACCCGTGTACTACTCTCCCTGGCTGTTACGTGTTTCGCTCTGAGCGACAGCCAGGGCCTCTTACTTTCCACTCTGCTGGACTCTGTCCTTCCTCCGTGACTCACCACCTCAACGCCCACTTTGATTGTCTATCCATCCTTACTGCAGGGAGATGGAGGACAGAACTCAACCTCGCCAAACGCCCAGGGTGATGTCTGCGGTCAGATTGGTGGTGGTCTCTCTTGAAGCAGTGATCAGAAGCTTTATTCACAGAATACACTACTTTATTCCTTGAATGGAATTGGATATGAATAGAGATTGATTGTGTGGTTTTTAATAAGTGAAGTGATTGTAACTAATGGTAGTTTGAGAATTGGGCATTCATTTGGTGTTTGGTGTTTGGTGGTGGTCTCCTTATTTTGCATCATCTTACTCCTGGGTTCTGTATCCTATTTAAAAATGTATTGGTTGTGCAAAATGCAAATATTATATATATATTTTTTTTATGTCAATCAGAATGTTCTCATACGAGGACCCAAGTCATATTCATATCCAGTTCAGGCCCCAGCGTCCCTCTGGTGCAGATGATGCTGTCACATGACAGCTCCAAAGCAAACAAGGCGTGAAGGTGCCTGCCTGCCGAGAGCTGGGCTCATTTAGACACATCCAAGCAGCATGGCCAAACAGCTCCCTGTAGCCAGCAGCCAGTTATATTCAGCACCCCCTGTCTCCGGACAGTTCCTTTTGGGTTCGGCACAGCAGTGCTGGCAGTTTCAGCACCTATATCATCTAACAGCACTGCCTGCTCAGACACAGCAGTGCTGGGAGTTTCAGCACCCCTCCTCTCCTGGACAGGGCCAATCAATTCAGCTGCACATCATAGAGGTGAGAAAGAGGGCTGAGAGATTTCAGCACCACCTTCTCCACACAGCGACAGCCAGTCAGTGGACTGCTAGGTGACAGTGGATTGTCAGGAGACAGGTGCTAAAGAGGCGCACACTTACCCCCATGCCAGCGGGCTGAACTGAGTGTGTGTGTGCGTGCGTGAACGACCTGAAGCTGTTTCACTAAAATGGGTCATGTATAGCAAGCCAGAACGCATTCCACCTTTGATAAGATAAGAAAATACATTTTGCAAATCTATTCTTAGAGTGGCAGTATCAGCCCAGTGCTGGAGCTTTCGCCGTTACCCCACAGATTAGGTTTTGACCCTCTGACGAACTGGGAGCCACGCCAGTTAATGTTTTAATCCTGAGAATTAGGAGAATCCCTTGTTCCTGAACGTTGGATTCGTGTCTGGGATATGTTTGCACAAGAGGCCATCCAAACACTAGGTAATGGCTTCAGCTGCTGGTATGTTTGGCTACAATGAGATTATGGGTTTGATACGGAGCTTCTCTGGGCAGTGGATGTTCTATCAGGAAGAAGTAAGCCACATGCTTTCCACATGTTAGTGTGTCATCTCAGAGCCCAACCAAGGTAATAGAAGGAGATCCTCACACACACACACACACACACACACACACACACACACACACACACACACACACACACACACACACACACACACACACACACACACACACACACACACACACACACACACACACACACACACACACACACACACACACACACACACAGGATGTGAGTATTAAAGGTGCGCATCGCTTTGTCGATTCACCTTATTGATTTGAATACCTACGACACATGCAAGCCACAGTGGCCGTATCATTTAACTTCCGTTAAAAGCATTTGACAGCTGTGCATTTGGATCAGTGTGAACGTCATGGCTGTGTGAAAAAACGGCAACTGTACATGAAAACAGATGATTTCTATTTGCCCTAATAGATGAAATATGCTTTGAAACGTCGGCGTAAGCTTTGGTGATATGGTCGGTGGGACCGCGCATGGAACCATTGTAGATAGCAGCCGCACGGAATTCCTCTGGCCGTGGAATATCATCCCAATATCCCAGAGGGGTAAATGTCTCGCCCCCGGCCTGGTTATCACACACTACCAGCACCACACCCCTCTCTCTGAGCTTTACCCCTTCTACACATGTCCCCTAATTGGGACATGGGGAAGCCAACCAGGGTCATTTGTATGTTGGAATTAGCATAATTGAATAGGCATGAGTTAAGTGTGTTCCAGTGGTGTGTTAATAACATGGTCAGGGCAACTGAGGCAGGCAAGCACGTGTCACTGTGTTTGTCTTCAGCAGGGACATCCATCTGCTCTCTCTCCCTCTCCTTCCTTCCCTCTATTCCTCCTGCTGTCCCTGTGCAGTGGAGGTGAATGGGGTCATTTTTCACTCTCCCGAGGACGCCCTTGTTTGTGATAGCTAGCTGGGTGAAGCCAGAGAACTGGGCCTGTGTGTTAACGTCCAGGCTCGCAGCGCTGCCGTGTGGACTTGGCTCCCCGTGTGGGGACCGACTGGCCCCAGGGATTCAGACAGACAGTCGCTGGACTCCACCCAGTGGTTGATTTCCCCTGTGTGTCACACAGATGTGCACGGTGAGAAGTGACATCCTGGCCCTATTGCCTTACCTAGTAGCCCCATCTCCCAGCTCTGACCAAATGTTACCTTTCATTTTAAAAGCTTCTGTCTTTGTAGTGTCTTTCTACCCAGAGTCCACTGGTAAACCCCCACTCAGGTGCAGCTACAGCAAGTGTATGTACTATATGTCAGCCAGCTGCACAAAAGCAGAAGAAAGTCAGAGGGGGCCGGGAGGTGAACTGGAGTGAAAGCGAGGGTATGATGGGAGAGGGAGGGAGGGAGGGAAGGAAGGGGAGAGAGCGAGAGAGAGAGAGAAAGAGAGAGGATGATGGTAGGATAGAGGGGGGTTCTATCCCGGCTGTCGTCCTTGTTACTGGGTTTGTGTGAATCAGTGGTCTGACTGCTGCTGCTGTTTCCTCCCCCTCTGTGTCTGAGTGATCAGGTTCCACCCTGGGATAAAAAAAACCCTGTTTGATTCTGCACAGTGGGACAGCTCTCCGGCCTTAAGACATAACTCAGACTAGCAATAGTAGTAATAGTAGTAGTAGTAGTAGCAATAGTAGTAATAGTAGTAGTAGTAGGAGTAGTCATTTCCATTGCATTCACCCAGTTCAATGTAACATTGATGGGTTTAGGCTACTACATGATACTTGAATTTCCACTCTACCATGAGGCTGCTGCAACCTAACCTATGAATGAAAGTTTACAATGTAGGTGCTCACAGGTCGAGAAAAATATTGGAGATGACAGACAGTGACACATGGACAGACAATGACACATTCAATACCGAATTGCTCACTCTTGCCTGCATCTAGCAATCGACAGTTTCTATTGGATAAATTCAGGTATATCTATCCCTGGTTTGTTTGCTTCCGTTTAAGAAACGTTTTTCAACAGAATCGGGCGGAATGAATATACCCCTGATCATAGCAGCCACGTTGTATTCCTTCTAGCCTCTATGCCCTCTCCTCCTCTCACCTTTTCCCTGTGTTTGTGGACTTCAATGAACAAACAACACATCAGCTGTATGTGACCAGGCGAAAACAACTTTCCAAGCCAGACCATGTCATAAACGCTACACACAGTCTACATCGTTGTCACCATATTAGCTAAAGTAATGTCCTAGTCAACATAGCTAATATAACCCATTTGTTAGTAAACCCGCTACAATCACCTTATCGCTACAGTATATTTGGGATACTACTGCTAAATATACTCTCGTTTGAACAGCCCCATTTGAGTGTTTAAGATCATTCGTCCCATACAACTGAGGCTGTTCTATTTGACACTGTCACTTTAATTGATTAGCTTCCTCCAGAAACCAAGGTCAATGTTGTTAGCTCTTCTCTGCTCCCTCCTCCTATGAGATGGGGGTAATTGAGGACACCTTGACTGAGGCCCCTTCTTGCCACTAGATAATGATGGAGGTTCGACATGTCCCTCAGTGCTGCTTTACATTCACAAGGGTGATAGACAACCAACCCAGGCCTGTGTCCTCTCCCAGACAGAAATCCCACTCAGGCCTGTGGCCTCTCCCAGACAGAAATCCCACTCAGGTCTGTGTTCTCTCCCAGACAGAAATCCCACTCAGGTCTGTGGCCTCTCCCAGACAGAAATCCCACTCAGGCCTGTGGCCTCTCCCAGACAGAAATCCCACTCAGGTCTGTGTTCTCTCCCAGACAGAAATTCCACTCAGGCCTGTGTTCTCTCCCAGACAGAAATCCCACTCAGGCCTGTGGCCTCTCCCAGACAGAAATCCCACTCAGGTCTGTGTTCTCTCCCAGACAGAAATCCCACTCAGGTCTGTGGCCTCTCCCAGACAGAAATCCCACTCAGGCCTGTGTCCTCTCCCAGTATAAATGCAGCTTAATATATATCACCGCTGTGCCGTTCTGTGTTAAAAGGTTCTGAGGGATTGAGATCTTAACATGGATGTACGGTATTGGTTTTTAGAGGGGGAAATAGAGGTGTTATCTGGAAATGTAAAAAAAAAAATTCCCACCAGGAGCAGGGTAGATTGTGTTAAATGGAGAGTAATTACTTCTCTAAGCCGTCCATTTGAGTGGCCTTATCAGCCCATCAACAAGGTCCGGTCCTGGAGATACAGATCCCCATTAGAGGTGTGCCTTGCATTTCTAATGCAGCAGCACACAGTCTCTCTCTTGCTTTTTAAAAATCTCTACCACACACACACACACACACACACTACACAGATGCACACACACACACTCTTTCTGTCTAATCTTTTGACGTTTCGGCTCATATTTTCCTCATTTGCAAGGCTGTCAAGGAAAAAACTCAGCATCAAAGGTAAATCCGGCATCAGGGGGAACTTTCAATGCCCCATTGTAATACTTTTATTAAACGAGCAGAACTGAATTGAGAATGGAGAATTACATTGACTTCTCTCACCTCCTCCCTGCCTGGGAGGCTGCTTGGAGCTGGGGAGAGGAGGGTCGAGAGGGGGGTGGCGGAGGGGTGCGGAGGGGTGCACGTCCGATCTTCATGATTAACTCCAGGAGATACATTTCATGTATTATTCACCTCCGCCAAACGGAGGCTGGCAAATCTTCAGGGCACATTGTTCCTGAAAACGTAAGTCGAATTAACGCATCGATAACATCAAACTCTCAGGCGAAGACTCTCTCTCCTATTCCTTCGAATGTGGTGAAGGAGCTCCTCTCTGGTTGTGGAAAGCCTCCAACGCCCCCGAGACTGTTTGTGAACAGAGAGTAAAGATAAAGTCATAGCTGCCAGGAAGTCTTGTTACAAACCTGAGGGAGCTCATCTTACTCTGGCTTAGCAGCCCTAATAGGTTCAATATCTGGACTATTCCCATTGAAACCCTACCTATTCAAGGTGATGTGGGACAACTGAGTGAACCTCTTTTCTATGCCCTTTCTTTATGGTTAACTCATTCTA